>NC_053025.1:274137662-274297542 GCF_003073215.2 Triticum urartu
TCTTTTTTTAACCCCCCCCCCCCCCCCCGGGGCCAGTGCTCCTCCGAGTGTTGGTCCAACCTGTCAGCTGCCGGTGGCCACCAGGGGCAACTCTAGGCTGGCCTACCCGTACCTTGGACAATCTGAGTGTGCCCTGAGAACGAGATATGTGCAGCTCCTATCGGGATTTGTCGGCACATTCGGGCGGTGTTGCTGGATTTGTTTTAACTTGTCGAAGTGTCTTGTAGAACTGGGATACCGAGTCTGATCGGAATGTCTCGGGAGAAGGTATATCCTTCGTTGATCGTGAGAGCTTGTCATGGGCTAAGTTGGGACTCCCCTGCAGGGATTTGAACTTTCGTAAGTCGTGCCCGCGGTTATGGGAAGATGGGAATTTGTTAATGTCCGGTTGTAGATAACTTGAACCTTAACTTAATTAAAATGAATCAACTGTGTGAGTTACCGTGATGGTCTCTTCTCGGCGGAGTCCAGAAAGTGAACACGTTGTTGGAGTAATGCTTGTCGCAGGATGTTCTCTAGTTCTTCGTTCGCGCTTTGCCTTCTCTTCTCGCTCTCTTTTGCGAACAGGTTAGCCACCATATATGCTAGTCGCTTGCTGCAGCTCCACATATTACCTTGCCTTACCTATAAGCTTAAATAGTCTTGATCGCGAGGGCGCGAGATTGCTGAGTCCCGGTGGCTCACAGATTACTTCCAACCAGATGCAGGGCTTGATGACTCCGTTCCAGATGATGCGCTTGAGCTCAAGTGGGAGTTCGACGAGGACTCACGCCGTTACTATGTGTCTTTCCCTGATGATCAGTAGTGGTGCCCAGTTGGGGCGATCAGGACCGTGTCACATGTTGGGTTGATCTTTTATTTTTGGCACCGTAGTCGGGCCATGAGTCATTGGATGATGTAATGCTATCTATGTACTTTGTTTGACGTGGCGAGTGTAAGCCAACTATGTACCTTCCCCTTTTTATTATCTATTTTACATGGGATGTTGTGAAGATTGCCTTACTTGCGACATTGCTTTCAATGCGGCTATGCCTCTAAGTCATGCTTTGACACGTAGGAGATATAGCCGCATCGAGGGCGTTACACCGGCGGAGCCCCCGAGCGCGTGAAAGTGGCGCCGATGTGGCGAAAGAACGGCTTGACGTGACGATCCGAAGGCAGCGCTTGTGAGCCGCCGAGGAGGGCGCAACCGCATGGTGCGCCGGCGCTGCCTAACACGCAACGAAGAGGCTGCGCAACTCCTCCCAGGACGCCACCATGGACCCGGGGAGGTTGAGCAGCCAGGCGCGCGATGCGCCAGTGAGGGCCATGGGAAGCCAGTTGGTCATGACCTTGTCGTCGCCCCCGTCCTTAAGGACGACCTCCTCATACGCCAGTAGGAAAGCCGATAGGTCCGCCGCGCCGTCATAGCTCGGCGGCATATCCGCTTGAACTTGGGTGTCCATTGCACCTGCCGCAGGGCGGGAGCAAGGGCTCGGAGCCCCCGTGCGTCACTATGGGCACCCGTAGATCCAGCTGGAAGGGCGGCGCTAGCCAGGAGAATGGGCATGAGGATGGTGGAGCGCGAATCGATGGAAGGAAAACTCCAGCGAACCCCTAACTGGTGCGCCACATGTCGGATTTCGGGTTCTGGCAAAACCCTTAAGGTTCAAACACTGGGGTGCGCGCGAAGATCTCTCCCTCACCGATCACGCCCTCAAGCACTTCAGGATCTCAAAGGCTAGCTCTATGAACTCGCAACACAAGAGACACAAGATTTATACTGGTTCAGGCCACCGTTGCGGTGTAATACCCTACTCGAGTGTGGTGTGGTGGATTGCCTCTTGGGCTGAGGATGAACAGTACAAGGGGAAGAACCGCCTCTTGAGGCGACGTGTTCTTGTGCTTGGTGGATGTGAGGATGGGTCGGGTCCCCCCTACTGTGGTGGCTAATCCTATTTATAGAGGCCCTGGTCCTCTCTCCAAATATTGAGCGGGAAGGGAGCCAACAACGTCCAATTTGAAAGGGGACAACTAGTACAAGCTATCTTGACAAAAGCGATCTTCGCCTGCCAAAGGCTCTCGTGGTGACGCTGTCTTGGGCTCCACGGTGACCTCCGTCCTGCCGTCCCGATGGTCTTGGTCTCGTTGGACCAATATGGAAACCTTTGCTTGACGCCATGGTATTCTTCATCTGCGCTTGTCTCCTTAACACCAAAGAGGAAACAAGGACACTGTGAGCGCTGGCACCCGCCTGGCACCCGCCTGGCACCCGCCTGGCCTCGATCGTCATGGCTCATGTCATTGGAACCTCGCGAGGTTTGCTTGGCCTTGATCTCTCCACCCCTCGCGAGCTAGCCTGGTGAGGCCGCTTCTGAGGAGGTCTTGTGTCGTCCGCCTCGCGAGGCTTGGCCCCTCGCGAGGGTCTTGAATGTTTGTTGGTGAAGTTGGGCCGTACGTCCCGCTTGTAGAGCCACGCCGTGGGCCGCATGCAGGCAAGTCTGGGAACCCCCGTTCCCAGAACGCTGATAGCGGCCTTTTCCAAAGAGATGGCGGGCGCGGATGGCGAGATGCTTGCATAGTATGGTGCGATGGATGCCATGGATCCCCTTTCCTAGGATACCGTCTGGCACGAGCTGGACATGGACGAGGCCGAGAAGATCGACAAGCACCAGCCATAGTAGTACTCTTCGTTTTGTTTAATTAAGAGTGCCGGTCTTTAATTTATTAGACTAATTTTTAGGCCAGCTAGCTCTGTTTAATTGCTGAACTTGCTTGATTAAGAAGTGTGGGTTTGCTGTGTACCCAAATTATGCAATGACGTGGATGACCATTGTAACCAGGGAAATTGGAACTAAAACTTTTGATATTCAAACTCATCACACACGGGTTAAGCTATCTAAATCGTTTGTGATGTTCACATATCGTACACAGTTCTGAATAAGCGACTGTGTCTGATGACACTTTGGGCGCCAGTTTTTTCACTGCACTAATTCAAAATTTTCAGCTTCCGCGGAAATATCTACCTCCCCGCCCCCTCCCCCTTACCAAAAGACACATTTACCCTATTTCCGCCTTCCTTTCCAAGAAACATTCACTCCTTGCTTGAACCACCGCCTCCTTGCCGACGACCCTCCTTCATGCTGCTCGGCCTCGTCTATCTAGGAAGGTAATCCACACCCAACCCCATACTCCTCCTCCTTCCACATCCCACATGCCCCGACCGCTGGCGCGACACCTTCCACCCAAATCACTGACCCCTCCACCAAATAAGCGTCGCCCTAAGCCATGGTGCACGCAGTATAACTAGGAGCTCAAGGAGCATTTGGCAGCGGAGAAGAAAATCACGGCCGCAGACGCGGTTGAGGTCGTGATGATTTCCATTCGTGCCGACCCTAGATCTTGGAGGAGTACCTTGCCATTTGCTAGCTACGCCGGTTAAGCATGCTCGGTTTACCCGTTGCGTGTGCTGCTCCTACCTTTCCTTAACAAATTCTAGTGATTTGTGCTATCTAATTTTACCATGCAATCTGTTGCTGTAGTGTATATGTTCTATACGTCGTGTAGTGTGGTGCTCACTTATTAACTATTTTGTTAATTACTTGCCATCTTCAGTTAACTATTTGGTTCAATTTTGAAAATGTGATGTTCAATTCTCCAGGCTGCAATTTTGTATTGTCTTCCATGTGAGAAATAAATCGAATTTATCTTTACAAAATACATGAGAAACGAATACAATTGCTATATTTCCAAGTTGTCAACCATGCTTGGTTTGGTTATACATTATGCAATGTGGTGCTCAGTTAACGTTTGGTTCATTTGTGTTGTGGTGTTTAGTTAACTCTTTGGTTCAATTCTGCAATGTGATGTTCAATAGTTGTGGGTGCATTATGGTATTGTATACCATGTGAGAAGTAAATCGAATTTGGCTATACTAAATACATGAGAAACAAATACAATTGCTGTATTCCAAGTTGTTAAGCATGCTTGGTTTGGTTAACTATCTGATCTTCTATTAGGAGTATGTTATATTGTGCAATGTGTTGCTCAGTTAACGTTTGGTTCATTTGTTGTGGTGTTTAGTTAACTGTTTGGTTCAATTCTGCTATGCGATGTTTAATTGTTGTGGGTGGGTTCTGTTATTGTATACCATGTGAGGAATAAATTGAATTTTCCTGTAGTAAATACATGAGAAACAAATACAGTTGCTATATTTCCAAGTTGTTAAGCATGCTTGGTTCGGTTAACTGTCTGATCTTCTATTAGGAGTATGTTATATTGTGCAATGTGGTGCTTAGTTAATGTTTGGTTCATTTGTTGTGGTTTTTAGTTACCTACTTGGTTCAATTCTGCAATGCGATGTCCAATTGTCGTGGGTTGAATTTTGTATTGTTGTGCATGTGAGCAATAAATCGAATTTGGCTACATTTAATACACGAGGAACATATATAAGTGCTATATTTCCTAGTTCTTAATCATGCTTGGTTTGGATAAATGGTTTTTCCATGTGGCTTGAATTAATCTGATGAATCTGCAATGTGCTTATTTTTCATCAACATATTTTACTCATAGCAGGCGAACCCTTACTTAACCTGCTGACTAACTACTTTATATGTGTTGCAAGGAAACATTAGGAAGCTCCAAGGTTTACAATCGAGGTTGGCACGTGCATGGTCCGTTGTCTAATACCACATTATTGTGCAATTGCAGGAACCATTCTAATATTTAGGTTTTTAACAATTTGGTCTTGCAGATGTAGGTCCTGCGGTCAAAGGTTTTGACCCACTGTTCGATGCTTTTTGCATATGGGGAAATGAGTTGTCCATGAATATCAGTCAACTCAAGAAACTCAGAAAGAATGTTAGGATAAAGACCAAATGTGCAAGATAAGTGTGAGTGCTATGGGTGGCCTTCTCGTATGGAGACGGGGACGGATCCATAGTTGAGTATTGTTCTGGTGATTAGCTAGTGGACTCGTGTGCGCTTTCTCACCTCAAAGAAGTTACCAGTAGTCGTAGTACAGAATAGCCACCGAGTAAAAGCTGGCTTGCTGCCGCGAAAACCCACAACCCCCTTGTTGAAACTGATGCATACTAGATAGTTCTGATGTAAGTCTTGCTGAGTACCTTTGTACTCATGTTTTCTTAATATATGTTTTGTAGAGGAGACTTCGGTCTCACTAGTAGTTCCACATGGACTTCGACGAGTAGCTTGTTACCTCAGCTATGATCTTGTACCCTTGGTTGGGTTGTAGATAGTCAGGCCTACTAGCTTTCTATATTTTCAGTTGTCTGTGCTCAGACAAGTTTCATGCTTCCGCTTGGCTTGCATGACTTTTTGTGAAGGGTCATGAGACCCGCTGTTTGTAATAAATGCTATGATGGCTCTTCTGGGCTTTTATCTATAAGAGTTGTTGAGTTATTTGAGATGCCATGTTGTACAACACATACTTGCATGTTATGCGTACGTGTAATGTGTGGGATCCGACACCTAGTTGTTTATTCTTGGTAGCCTTCCTTACGGGGAAATGTCTCCTAGTGCTTCCACTGAGCCATGGTAGTTCGCTACTGCTCCGGAACACTTAGGTTGGCTGGCATGTATCCTTCTTTGTTCCTATTTTTGTCCCTTCGGGTAACTGTCATGCGTTGTCCCTTTAAGTCCTTATAGCTTGCTATGATTTGGGTTCATATGTTGATCACCGACACATTCATTGTTGGGTTACTTATGCCTGTATCTATAAGTCTGTGCCACCTTGGGTTTACGATTAGTCATGTCGGCCTGGGTTCTCTCTCATATGGATGCCAAGGACACAATCATATATGTGAGCCAAAAGGTGCAAACTGTCTCGGCCAAGGTAAGGCTGCAGCCGTGGGAATACCGTGCATGAGGATGCAAAGTGATATGAGGTGTTACAGGCTAGACATGTGTGGCTTAGGATCAGGGTCCCGACAGCTTTGGTATCAGAGCCTGACTGCCTGTTGGATTACCAAGCCAAACTGGTCGAAGTTGAGTCCAGAAATTCTTTAGTTATATAAGGGAATTATTGTGGAAGGGAACATAAGGCTCTTTTTAATCGTTATACCTTATGTACTTCTGATATGAGTCATCTTATCTTTCCTACGGGGTTAAGGAACTAGGCTTTCTCTTCTATCTATCAGGATCACGAGATACTATTCCATAGACTCACATGATTGGTTGATGATAGTCATATTCCCGTTTTCGAGTACTTCCTGTGTAGTTTGTTTAGTACTATCACAGAAGCTTGAGTGATGATGTTGAGTATGGTACTACCCCATATTTTGCAGGATGTCCCATTTTGAGCTTTTTACTACTGTGATGCTGCCAAAATTGTCCTAGGGATTTGAGAGATTCTAATGCTTTTGCATTACATTCCACATCCTTATGTTGATGCTGAATCCATCCTTGTTTTCCATGGTTTTGTTCCTCAGGATGTTGCCGGTTACCCATGGTTCCGTTGCTCGTAGTCAGAAACACGGAGATGGTAGGGATGAGGATCCTCCCGACCAGCCTTCGATGGCAAAGTTCATGTTAGAGGTTCACAGAAACAAGCATGAGACTAACCGCTTGTCGGTGCGGATTGAGCAGAACACCGCACATCAGTATGATAAGTTGGTTTCCATCACCTACTTCATTGGCTTGAACCCACCTACCTTCCATCATTCTGTTGAGCCACTCGATGCAGACGTTTGGCTCCGTAGCATCACTCATAAGCTATGTTCCACGAACGTATTTGAAGGTGACAAGGTCACCTATGCTACATATAACCTGGAAGGTCCTGCTAGTCTTTGGTGGTAGAACTATGAGGCTATGCTTCTAGCTGGCCATATTCCTACCTGGAGAGATTTCACCGAGGCTTTCCGCGAGCATCACATTCCTTAGGCTCTCATTGACTGCAAGAGAGAAGAGTTCTGTAGTTTCACCCAGGGTAAGATGGCTGTTGATGCTTACAGTAGAGAGTTTGTGAACCTTGCCCGCTATGCTACAGAGGAGCAAGGTTCCGTAAGGGTCTCAACCCTAAGTTGCGCCGTGATCTTCATTTGCACCATTGCGATATAGTCCAGGCTCTTGTGAACAAGGCCATTAATGCAGAGACCGCTCAAGTCACTTACGAGGAGTCTCGTAAGCGCACCCGTGACTTGATTTCTTCCCCCGTCTCTAGTTCTTAGAAGCGCCAAATTTGGGTTCCGAACTCTGCTCTTCCACCCGGATATGCACCGAGACCATGTTATGCGGCCCCTCACCCAGTGTAGCCGTATGTTTCACCCAAGCCTATTGGTGGACTGCCTACCAATGCGGGTTCACGTTCCTCTTCAGGGACATGTTTTACATGCGGAGAGCCTGGCCACTATGCACGTGATTGCTCTCTGGTCAGTTATGCTCCACCCCTGTCTAAGAAGTCTATTGACCGTGGTAAGCCATCACGCAAGATGATCAGTGCCAATCCAGCTCCCATCGTATGTGGACGTGTACATCACGTCTCAGTTGAAGAAGCTCATGATGATCCGTATGTCGTTCTTGGTACACACCTTATCAATAGTCATCCAGCATCGGTTCTCTTTGACACTCGAGCATATCATTCCTTCATTTCTGAAAGCTATGGTAGATTGCACAACATGTCATTTTGTGATATGCTCTCTCCACTAGTCATTCAAACTCCTAGTTCTAAGTGGAAAACTTCTAGCGTTTGCCATGGAAATGAAATTCTTGTCAATAGACTTGTATTCCTTGCATCACTTATAGCTCTCAAGTCTGTAGATATTAACATCATCTTGGGTATGGACTGGATGTCATCTCATTATGAAAAGATTGATTGTTGCACTAGGTCTATTCAGCTTACCCATCCATATGGCAAGGTTGTGACTGTTTCTACTAGAGTTGCAAAGCACCAGCTCTATTCACTTAATGCCAGTCCTCTCCTAGACCTGGAAGATATTCCTGTAGTCTGTGACTTTTCGGATGTCTTCCCAGAGGAACTACTAGGCATTCCACATGATAGACATGTAGAGTTTTCTATAGACCTTATCCTAAACAACCCCGATCTCTAGGAGACTTTATAAGACGGCACCCTTAGAGCTAGCTGAGCTCAAGAAGCACCTTGATGAGTCCATGCAAAAGTGTTTCATCCGTCCGAGTTCTTCTCCTTGGGCTTGCCCCATCATCTTCATCAAGAAGGATGGAACAGATCGGATGGTTGTAGATTATTATCCCGTTAATTTAGTCACGATAAAGAAAAAGTATCCGCTCCCAAGGATCAACGACCTGTATGATCAGCTCGCTGGATTCTCAGTCTTTTCTAAGATGGATTTGAGGTTAGGCTACCATCAAATCAAAATCAGAAGCGGGGGTATTCCCAAGACGGCTTTTGCCACCCATTATGGCCAATACGAGTACACAGTCATGTCGTTCGTTTTAACTAATACTCCTGCTACATTCTCCCGCTTGATGAAATCGATCTTCATGGAGTACTTAGATAAATTCATCGTGGTTTACCTCGATGATATTCTTATTTACTCGAAGAACAAGGAAGAGCATGCCGAACATCTCAGACTTGTGCTAGAAAAACTCCGAGAGCACCGCCTTTATGCCAAGTTCTCCAAGTGTGAATTTTGGTTGCCAGAAGTGACCTATCTAGGACATGTGATCTCTGGTAAGGGCATTGCTTTCAACGCCGAAAGATTCCAGGACGTTCTTCATTGGACTCCACCCGAATCAGTTAAACAAGTTGGAGTTTCCTTGGTCTAGCAAGTTACTATCGTCTCTTTGTTGAGAACTTCTCGAATGTGGCCAAACCTCTCACGAAACTTCTCCAGAAAGATAAAAAGTTTGAATGGTCCCCTTAGTGTGAGCACAGTTTTCAGGATCTGAAAAGATGCCTCGCTTCTGCTCCCATACTTGTGCCACCGGATTTCTCCTAGGACTTTGTTATCTACTGTGATGCCTCACGACAGGGACTAGGTTGCATTCTCATGCAAGATCGCCATTTGATTGCCTATGCATCTCGACAGTTGCATCCACATGAGGAGAATTATCATCGACATGATCAAGAGCTTGCGACCGTAGTCCATGCACTTAAGACATGGCGACATTACCTTCTTGGTAATCATTGCAAGATTTACACTGAAAACCAAAGTATCAAGAATATCTTCACCCAGACGGATCTAAATCTCAAGCAGAGACGTTGGGTAGAGTTGATCACAGATTACGATGTAGGCATAATCTACACCGTAGGCAAGGCCAGGGTCATGGCTGATGCGTTGAGTCGTAAGTCATATTGCAACAACCTCATGTTGCAACAAGGCCAACCACTTCTCCATGAGGAATTCCGTCAACTTAATCTTCACATTATTCCTCATGGCTAACTTTCTACACTAGTGGCGAAACCTACCCTTGAGGATCATATCATAGTTGTCCAACTGTATGATTCGGGTATTAACCAGATCAAGAAGAACATTAAGAAGGGAGTTGCTAGTAGCTATTCTATAGATGCAAGAGGTCCTATCCTCTTTGAGAATCACTTGGTGGTTCCCAAGAGTCGACATCTTCGAGAGTTGATCCTTAAGGAGACTCATGAATCTGCTCTCACGCTTCGTCCCGGTAGTACTAAGATGTATCAGGACCTACGCCAGAGGTTTTGGTGGACTAGGATGAAGAAAGAAGTTGCCGAGTTCATTGCCAACTGTGATGTTTGTTGTCGCGTTAAGGCAGAGCATCAGAGGCCTGATGGCACCCTTCAACCTTTAGCTATTCCTGAATAGAAATGGGACAAAGTTGGTATGGGTTTCATCACCGGATTTCCCAGGACCAAGAAAGGGAATAATGCTATCCTCATAGTCATTGATCATCTTTCCAAAGTGGCTCACTTCTTACCTGTTCGGGAGAGTATCACCGCTAGTCTACTCGCTGACTTGTATATTTCTCGAATTGTGTCACTTCATGGTGTTCCACTAGAGATAAATTATGACCGTGGTAGTCACTTCACTTCTCATTTCTGGGAGAGTTTCTAGACTACCATGGGAACCCACCTTTCTTTCAATATCGCTTTCCACCCTCAGTCTAGTGGTTAGGTGGACATGGTCAATCAAATTCTCGAAGACATGCTCAGAGCTTGTGTTATCGCATTCGTTATGGATTGGGAGAAATGCCTTCCTTTCGCCAAGTTTTCTTATAACAATAGCTACCAATCCAGTCTTAAGAAAGCACCTTTTGAGATTCTTTATGGACAAATATATCGAACACCTTTGAACTGGTTTGAAACCGGTGAAATACAATTCTTTGGACCGAATAGGATCCAAGAAGTAGAAGATCAAGTTTGCACTATTCATGAGAATTTGAAAACAGCCTAGTCTCGTCAAAAGAGCCAGTATGACCGTCGTCATAAGGAAGTGGCTTATGAAGTTGGCGAAGAGGCTTACCTTTGGGTTACTCCTTTAAAGGGTACCCATCATTTTGGTATCAAGGGCAAGTTCACTCCTCGTTACATTGGTCCTTTTCTCATTCTCGCTAAACGAGGAGAGGTTGCCTACCAATTGGAACTACCCCCACATCTTTATTGAGTACATGATGTCTTCCACGTCTCTCAACTCAGGCATTGATCCTCGGATCCCATTTACGGAGTGGACCACGAAACGCTTGATCTCCAAGATAACCTCACTTATCAAGAGTACCCTGTTCACATTCTTGATCAAGCAGAGAGTGTCACTCGATGTTTGAACATAAAGTTCCTCAATGTTCAGTGGTCTCATCATTCTGAAAGAGAAGCTACCTGGGAGCGAGAAGATCATCTTCGACTGGAGTACCCCACTCTTTTTCTACCAACTCCTGAATCTCGGGACAAGATTCTTTTGAGTGGGGCGAGTTGTCACATCCCTTGTTCTGGTATGCTCTAGGCTAGCTATTGGTGTTTTCATCATGTTTAAATCTCATGTAACTTTGAAATGGGGATGATCAAACCCTAGCATCAAAACAAATTCAAATAGATTCAACCAAAATATTTTCAGTGATCCCAAATGGCCTGATAAAATATTCATCATTTTTGGAAAATGCTAGAAACAGTAACTAGAGATGTTGCACATTTTTCCATGACATTTTGGATTTTTGAGTTAATTCAAACATATTTGAATTGGAGCTATTTAAATGCTATATATACACACACATATATATATTAGATGCTCCAAAATTGTTGGAAATTGTTAGGGTCACTGGAATAATTCAGAAAGCACCCATAATTATTTCTAGTATTTTATAAATTGGTTTAGCACCTTTCTCGCCGTTCTGGGAACGGGGGTCCCAGACATGCCTGCCTACGGCCCACGGCGTGGCTCTGCGAGTGGGCCCGTATGGCCCATCGTCACGAGCAAGGACTCAAGACCCTCACGAGGGGCCAAGCCTCGCGAGGCGGATGACACAAGACCTCCTCAGGAGCGGCCTCACCAGGACGGCTTGCGAGGGGCGGAGAGATCAAGGCTAGGCAAACCTCGCGACGTTCCGATGACGTGAGCCATGACGAGGGGGGCGCCAGCGCTCACAGTGTCCTTGTTTTCTCTTTGGTGCTAAGGAAGCAAGCGCAGGCTAGAGTACCAAGTTCTCATGCAAAGGTTTCCATATCGGTGGAGACCAAGACCAGCAGGACGGCAAGATGGAGGTCATCGTGGAGCCCAAGATGGTGTCACCACCAGAGCCTTTGGCAGGCGAAGACCACTTTTTTCACGATAAGCTGTACTAGCTGTCCCCTTTCGAATTGGCCGTTGTTGGCTCCCTTCTCGCTCAATATTTGGGGAGAGGACTAGGGCCTCTACAAATAGGACTAGCCACCACCAGAGAGAGGGGGGATCAATCGGATAGATCGAGAGAGACCAGAACCACCACGAGTTCACCGAGCACAAGAACACCTCTACTCAGGAGGTTGTTCTTCCCCTTATACTGTTCATCCTCAGCCCTAGAGGCAATCCACCACCACACACTGGAGTAGGGTATTACACCACAACAGTGGCCCGAACCAGTATAAATCTTGTGTCCCTTGAGTTACGAGTGTGTTGAGTTAGCCCGTAAGATCTTAGCAAAGCTAGGATGTGGATCGGTAGGGGGAAATCCTCGCATGCACCCCAGTGTTCGAACCTTAAGGGTTTTGTCGGAACCCGGGATCCAACATTTGGCGCGCCAGGTAGGGGTGCATCGCAGCCTCGCTTCCATCGCTCCGCGTCCCGTTGTCTCATCGTCTCCATGTCAGACGCTCACTACTAGGGAAAACCCTATACACAGAATCTCAGCAGCAGCGCGGCTCAACAAGGAGCGATGCTGCTAATTAGCAATAGTGCGGGTGTGGAAAACCCGCTACTAACAAGTGCTTAGCAGTAGCGCGCTTGGCGTAACCCGCGCTGCTACAAATTTGGACCAACAGTGCCTACCCAACTCCATTTAGCAGCAGCGCGGTGCCGCGAGCCGCGCTACTGCTATAGCTTTAGTAGTAGCGCGGTTTTTCTGCGGTCGCTGCTGCTAATTTTCAAATCGGGCACACTTTTGGTCCCGGTTAGCAGTAGCGCTTGTACTAAAAACGCGCTGCTGCTACTTTCTTAGCAGCAGCGCGTTTTACGTCCCGTGCTACTGCTAATCCACACCCACCACCTTGTGCTCGATCTCGAGATATAGGTGATTAAAATTTCATGCTTTTGCAAAATGGAAATATGTTTATCTGTGTGTGATATGTTTATGGAAATTGTGTGTGTGGCATGAGTTGATGCCAAATTGTGCTTTTGAGTTGCCTATGTTTTGCCGAAATGTCGATTTATTTTCGTTTCGTGAATTCCGGGCAAACTCTAGATCTATATATGTCCTATTTTTAAGGAAGGTCGTGCCGAATTTTTGTATGACTTTGGTGCATGCACGCATTTTTATAATCAATTTGTTTATTATTACCGTGCAGAGTTGACGATGGTCAGTGGAACGATGGTGGACAGGTGGTTGCGGTCGGCGGTGCAGGACATGAAAGAAAATAACTGGACAGATGTTTTATGTCCGTGTCGAAAATGCAAATGAATAGTTTGGCTCGACCCCCATGACGATGGTCGTGTCGAAGCGCACCTGCTCATGACTGGTTTCATGGATGGCTATACTCGGTGGATAATTGAAGATGAGGATGACGATGTTGAGGATGCCGACGGGGCAGGTAATGATGACACGGGGCAAGACGAAGAGATGATCGATAATGGCGGCGGGGAAGAGGCCGGACATGGTGACAGAGAAGGGGTCGGACATGGCGGCGGAGAAGGGGCCGGACATGGCGGTGGAGAAGGGGCCGAACATGGCGGCGGAGAGAACGACATGGACTCCACGCAACAAAGTTCGTCAGTACTAAGTTCAATCGTGCGGGACCCTCATGTTCAAGCATTGCTTCGCAAGGAGACGAGTACTGAGAGAGCTGCTTCTAGAGAGGAGGCTAAGATGGAGCAACTGGTGGTAGACTCGAACACTCCATTGTATGATGGTTGCAATCCTGTGGTGACCCGCTTGAGTTTCATGCTCCAACTCCTGAAGACGAAGGCTAAAAACAAATGGACCGACACTAGCCTCGATGAGCATCTCAAGTACCTAAAGGATGTTCTTCCCGCGGGTAATCTATGTCCTAGTAGTGTTGATGAGGCTAAGAAGATCGTGTGCCCTCTTGATCTGCCACACGTTAGATACCATGCATGCATCAACGATTGCATAATTTATTGGAAGGAGCACGCGGGAAAAAACAAGTTGTCCGGTGTGCAATGCTTCTCGATACAAGAAGGCCGGGAAGAAATGTCCCCAGAAAGTGGTATGGTACTTACCGATCACTCCCCGTCTCTAGAGGTATTTTGTAGATCCCAAGGAAGCAAAGCTAATGCGCTGGCCCGCGGAGAGGAAGAAGCCCGATGATGGAGATGATCTGAAGCTTAGACACGTCAAGGATGGAAGCCAGTAGAGAGCGTTGAACAGCTTCTATCGGTATTTTGAATGTGATGCAAGGAACATCATGCTCGGCGCGTGTACCGATGGCATGAACCCGTTTGGCAACCAGAACACCAACCATAGCACATGGCCCGTGTTTGTATGGATGTACAACCTCCCCCCTGGTTGTGCATGAAATTGAAGTACATTCACATGAGCATGCTTATTCAAGGGCCGAAACAACCAGGAAATAATATTAATTTGTATCTGGGGCTACTTCAAGAGGAGTTAGACACGTTATGGAAAACACCGGCCAAGACATGGGATGCCAGCAAAGGTGAGTGTTTTAACATGAGAGCCGCGCTGATCACGACAGTGCAGGACTATCTCGGTTATGGATATGTGGCAGGCCAAGTGTGCCATGGATATTGCGGATGCACGCGGTGCATGGATGATACGACGTCTCAGCAGCTAACGTCAAGGAAAGATGGCGGGTCTGGGAAAATCGTGTACATGGGGCATCGAAGATGGCTCGAACAGGACGACCCGTGGAGAAACCATGGAGATCTATTCAAAGGTCATGCAGAGCATCGAGGACCTCCATGTAAGCGGAGCGGTGCTGAAATCGATGAGTTGTTGAAAAACTGGAAGGAGTGCCCCGCGCTGGGAAAGACGATGAGAAAGGCGCCGGAGCCGCTGCTGAAGGTATGGAAGACGAGGTCTGTGTTCTGGGACTTGGAGTACTGGCACAAACTCTATACACCTCATTGCCTTGATCAAATGCATATCTGTAAGAATGTCCTTGAGAGCTTGCTCGCAACACTAATGAACATGCCGGATAAGACCAAGGATGGGCCAAAGGCAAGAAAAGACTTGCAAGATTTGAAAATCAGGGAAGAGGCCAAAGATATGGACAATGATGATCAAAACTCAGGGGTGACGATGGAATGCATGACCGGCAGCGACAACGACGCAACTGAACGATTTTATGGAAGGGTCGAGGAGATCTGGGAGCTTGACTACTCTGGACTTCACAACACGACGATGTTCCGTGTCAGATGGGCTAAGAATGTCGACAGAGAAAACCGGATTTTCACTACCATGACTATACCCGACTCCAAGAGCGCTACCGTGAACGCTATCACCAAAAACGAGCCATGGGTACACGCTAAGCACGTGACAAAATGCTTCTTCATAACCGACCAATGCAATCCCAGTCGTGTTGTCGTGAGGAGAGGCAAAAGGAACATCATTGGAATGGATGGTGTCGCCAACGAGGAAGACTATGATTAGTACGGCAACCCAATGAGGGAAGATGATGATGATGATGATGAAGTATACGTCAAAAGAAGAATCAATACTACATTACCTAAGAAAAATCATACTCCATGGAAAAGGCAAAGTCACAATGAGGGGCTCAATTATTATTCGACGAATAAGAAGGGAAATAAGTTGACTCAAAAACGAAAACGTCAGCGCTGAGGAAATGTATGTTATCGGTCAAATGATGTAATATATATGTTCCTATTTTGTATACATATTTAACCGTCAAATGATGCAATATATATCGCCTTCCCTTCGTTCACTGCTCCCGGGAAATAAAAGTGGGAGAAAATAAAGGAAAAGAAAAAGGAAAACTGGCAGTAGCGATTTCCTTATAAAACAGCTACAGTCAAGCTAGCAGTAGCGATTTCCTTATGAAACCGCTACAGCTACTGAAGGTAGTAGCAGTGCGTTTTATCTAAACCGCTGCAGCTAGTGAAGGTAGTAGCAGCGCGTTTTATCTAAACCGCTATAGCTAGTGAAGGTAGTAGCAGCGTGTTTTGTCTAAACGCGCTACTGCGCACTACGTCCACTTAACCCAAAATTCTCACTCTTCCTACTTCATCCCGCCTCTTTTTCCCCCAAATCCCCACTCTCTCCCCCGTCGCACCGCCGTGTCCCGACGCTCGCCCCCGACCCCGGCCGGCGCTCGCCCCCGACCCGGCCCCGGCGCTCGCCCCCGACCCCGGCGCTCGCCCCCGACCCCGGCGCGCTCGCCCCCGACCCGTCAGCCCTCGCCTCCCTCCTCTGCTTCCTCCCGTCCCAACCTCGGCCGTTGTCGGGCCTACCTCCTCGCCCCTGCACCCTCTGTAAACCCCCCCCCCCTCTCTCTTTGCTAACGAGGGTTCTTTGGTTAATTTACTTAGGTTTTAGTTAGGGCAGTAGGTTAATTAGGTTATCTATTTAGTTATGAATTTAGCTAGGTTTTAAAATAGGACAGAAATTTAGGGTTAAGCAATTGTAGTTAAAAGAAAAGGCAGCATTTAAGCAATTGTCCAAATCAACATCCCTTGTTAAAGAAAATTTAGGTAGGCTAAATTTATATGCAAATTTGAACTGGAGATGTGATATGCGGATATGTCATGTTTTGGACATGTCATGTTTGGAATTTGAACATGTCATTTGGACATGTGATGTTTTGGTTCAATTTTGGTAAATGATCCAAGTGGCCTATGTTACGCCGGAATGTTGATTCATTTCCGTGCCGGTGAATTTCATGCGCTCGATATGTCCATTTTTTAGCAAATGTCATGCCGAAATTTGCCGTGAATAAAGGCATGATTTGTGCTTCATAGTTGGCATATCGAGTGCTGGCACATAGATTTCTTTTTTATGTCATTTCTCATTTATTCATACTTCTAGAAATAAACGAGGACACTTAATCATAGGAAACATGTGGAACAACGAAGAAACTGGGACTTCTAACCAAGATGCAGACGAGATGGATTATGAGGGTGAACAAGAGTACCTCGAGTATTTGACTGCTAAGCAAGGTTTGCAGGTCGGCCTCGATGATGGTACTGACGCAGACATCGACACCGACGGCGCCGGCACCGATGGCGGCGCCAAGACCAGCGGGGAAGATACCAGCGGGGAAGGTACCGGCGCCGATGCCGCTATCGAAAAGAGGAAGCATAAGAAGCAGAGGATACGAAAACCTAACAAACTAGGGATTGGACGACTTGTGATCACAAAGATGGAACCTAGCAAGTTTGAGCCATTAGAGCCGGAAGAACCTCGCAAGTGCTATGGGAACCAATTAGGATGCATCCTACGGGAATGCGCGAGCATCAATGACGATGACTTAAGGAGTAAAGAACAATTGACGCAGTTGCTCCTAACGAAGTTGCACAAGAGATTCAAGTTCCCTGACCGGGATGATAACATAGAACAACTGTGGGATGATCCGAAGATGAAAAATATTAACAATCACGCCATGGGCATGTTTAGCAATGATTTGGCCTCCTGGAAAGGGAGGGTGAAACAAGCTATTGAGGCTGACGAACCCCTGTCCAAGATTCTGGAGGAAAATCTGACACTTACGGAAGAGGAGTTCGAAAAGTTCAAGGACACTTGCGCTACCGAGGCAGCCAAGGCTAAGGCTGTGAAATTCAAGAGCCTTCAACAAAGGAACATGGGGAAGCATCGCCTCGGAAGCCGTGGTTACCTCGGTAAAAGGCCCATATGGGATAAGGAGGACGCGGAACGTGAAGCCGCGGGTCTCCCAGACCCCTTCATGAAGTTCACCAACCCCTTGGAGCGTGACTTCATCAGGGCCCGCTAAAAGTGGGACAAGGAGAAAAAGGTTTTTTGCATGGACCAGATCACGAGGAAATTGATTAGACTATCGGAGAAGCATCACCAGCTTGCAGTCGAAAGCCCTACTTCTCCGACGAGGCCCAAGTGGGACACCCCTCTCAACCGGGCCTTGAACGAACTTAAGGGACTCCCTTTGGGCCAGCGGCCACAATATGGTCATGTGCACGGCGCTGGAGACGGCGCCACGTGGAAGGTGTTTTACAACGAGGGCCCGGAGGCCAAGAAGCAGAAAAATAAGTTTAGTCAGGCGTACATCAACGCAAAGGTGAAGCTTGCGGTCGAGAAAAAAGCAGCTGAGGACGCGGAAAAAACAGCCGAGGAGAAAAATGATTGCTACAGTAGGCAGTCAATGCAGCTGTAACTGCCTGCAGAAATGATTTTGCGACTAACTTGGTTCCAGCTATCATCAACTGGACGAAGGAAAATCCAGACAAGACGGTACATGATTTCCCGATGCCCAGTTTCGTCGGGAGCAACTCCATGAACAACAACAACACCGCACCATCACTTGCTCATGCAACCGGGCCTCCTCTCGTAGTCCCTCTCGCTCATAGCAGCCCGTCCTCAGTCTCTGGCGCGCTAGGTGGGCCTTCGTCTTTGGCTGAGCTCGACGCCGTCACGGTAATTACATGTCGCACCAACATATATATATATATATATATAGAATATTCCATTTTCGTTGCCTTTCGGATGTTTTACGCCACAGACATTTGTGTTTGTAGGGCGAAGAAACCCCGTGCACCATACTCTAATTGATCAAAGGCCAGAAGGTGGACGTGGGAAAGGGGATGATAGTGAACCCCATGCAACCCACGTTCCACAACCAGCCAATCCCCGCTGGGAACTTCAGGGTTAACTTGTCCAGTGTGAAATCGGGGCACAAGCATTTGCCTCCTCCGGTATATCCCGTGGGAGAGGATGATGAGACCTCGCCACGGATTGGAAACTGCAAGGGTTGGGTGCTGCTATGGCCGAAGAATCTTATTCGTCTGGAGCCGGCCAAGAGCACACCAATAACCACACATCAATAAGCATGTGCGGAGACCACCACCCCGCCTACGCAATTACCAGCTCCTGTAGTGCCAAGTGAGAGCGGCGGACGATGTGATGAAGGGGGTGCAATAGTACTGGATGATGTAATCAGTCCTGTAGAATAGAGAATGGATGATGAGACGGAGGTCGACCCTATGGGTTTCCTCAATACAAACGTGTATGACTGTGACATAGATATGATGAGTCAACCATATGACGAATCGGGCTATCAACATGGTAATGAGGATATGGTTGATATGCACGGGCAGGAAGGTCGTTGGAAGGATTGCAAAAAGTCTCTCTTCATGAATTCCTCACAGGACACGCCTGAAGATGTTGCGTCAACACATGCTCAACTAGCCGGGGGTCGTATAGTGCTTAGCCCGGGAACCCTGGGGCAGGGGTTAAGGAAGGGTCTGGAAGGTGTGCCCAAGAAAAAGGAGAGGAAGAGATCAGGGAAGATAACTGCCTCCAAACAAGCCAGAGCACAACGCAGCCAAATGATGCATTCTGAAGAGCATGTACCCGTGAAAGGTGCGGCCATGTTCCATCTCATGAGCGAGCCGATGCTACCGACGAAACCGCTGGAGGCACTATCAGGGGATCTTAGGAGATTGCACGACCATGTGCTGTCTACTAAGAAAAGCCTACTAGCCTCAAAGGATCAAGGATATCCGAAATACGCGGCTCGTGTGCCTGAGGGGAAGTGCTACGTCGACACACGGCCCGCGGAGGTGTTCTTCCTGCGGTTTGACCATATCTTCGAGATGTTTCTGACAAGGCGGCTCGATTTTACAATCGTCCGCCTTTTTGCGCTACATATGAGCTCCGTCATGAAGAGTGAAGAAGTCTCGCAAATCTGTGTGGCGGATCCGTACTACATGCACGAATCTTTCTTGAGTCTCGGCGACTTTGAGCGTGAAACTGCTAGGGAGTACCTCCAAAACTTCATGGTACAGAATAAGGACCGGGAAATTGTCCTCGTGCCTTATCATCCAAAGTAAGTTAGTTCCGGACAACCCTTTCGTACATTTCAATCATTCCTTCTCTCTCATACGGGGAATAATTTGAGGTGTCTTTTCCCCGTAGCAATGGGAGCGCCGTCCTTATCGTTCTTTACCCGCAAGTCTCCCACACCGTGTATTTTGACCCTTCCAGAGACTACGAGAAAAAAGACTACACCCACATAATGAATATTCTAGATGATGCTCTCCAAGGCTTCAACATTAGAGGTGGCCACATGCAGATCAGGAAACAAAGGAACAAGAAGATGGGTTTCACGCATAAAACTAACTTCTCCTGCATCCATGTCCCAAAACCAAGCAAGAAGGATGGATTCTACATCGTCCATCTCATGATTCAGTTCAACACGGATCACCAAAAGCTTCGCATGAGAAGCAGAAATGATAATCATATCCACAAGTGGCTAGAATCTCATGGAGAAGCGGATTATAAACTTAGAGATGACTTCTTTCGCATCCAAAGCGACATTGCGCCGATCATCATGAAAGAAGTTGTCGATGAGAAGGGGATGTTCCACCACGGCCCTATATCGCGAGCTGACGTCCGAACTCACATAGGCATGCAACGTCTAGACCTCACGCCGTTCAAGAAGCTAGGGTCCATCCTCGATGATATGGAAGGATGGAACTTCTAGTGGTTTATGATGCCGATGATGATGATATGTGTCGGTTGAACTTGTATACTTTTTGTAGCGATGAAACTTTGTGATGTCGACGGTCCCTGCCGAACTTGCGTAATGCTACTTTGTTAGTTTGCGTACGATGACCTGTGTACCTCTAGTTAATTAATTTGCATACTGTATGTTGCATCTAGTTGCTAACCCTTTCTTTTTCGGTGTTGCTCTAGTATATTTTGTTGCATATATATGATTGTACATCCTCTTCATGAACATGCATCTCTAACAGGTACCTAGTTTCTTGATGGCAAGATGGAAGTGCTATGTCGTGTACAAAGGGAAGGTTCCGGGGGTGTACAACGAGTGGCATGAGTGTCAGGCGCAAGTGAATGGGTTCTCGGGTGCCAGCCATAAAGGCTTCAAAAGCAGACAAGAAGGAGAAGCTAGTTACTTGAGGTTCACGCTAGTGCGAGAGAGGACTCGTAACCGCCACCTCATGTACTGCATAGTTCCGCTCTCACTCATAGTGATAGCTCTTCTCATGTATACCTTTGTTTAGATGGATGACGTTGTAGTTGCAAGTATTCGAGACTTGCATGTATCGCTATTTTCGAGATGATGACAAGATACCACTTTGTGTTGGATGATGATTATGATGAGACTATTTGTATGTATATGCTATGATTACATTTGTGGTCTCGCAGGCATTTGTATGTGTATCATGATGACATTTGTATGTGCTAAAGATTCTTCTATAAAGCCTGTTCAAATACAAAACAAATATGCCAAAAAAACAAAAAACTACTAAAATTAGTAGTAGCGAGTGGACAAAAGTTAGCAGTAGCACGGTAGTAGCAGCAGCGCGGTAGTAGTAGTAGCGAGCTTCCATTAAGCGCGCTGCTGCTACACTTGTGTAGCAGTAGCGCTGGTGAGCACGCGCTACTGCTACGAGTTAGCTGTAGCGCCTTATTAGTAGCGCTGGTCCCTGCGCTACCGATACACCTAAAACCCATGCTGCTGCTAGCCTTTTCCCTAGTAGTGGCTCGCCGCGCTCGCGCTGAGCGCCGGGCTGCCCTCGCCGCCCGCGTTGCTCAGACGGCTCTCGTCGGCGGGCCACCGCACCGTTCTCCGTCGCCTGCCGCCAACGCCGCCACCGGCCCGGTGGGGACCGAGCAGCCAGCATCCTCACTCCACCCCTCAGTGCGGCGGGACGGCCTCACCGCCACTCCATCGCTGACCCCGCCCGATTCATCATCCCACGCTCGTCGTGCTCCCGTGGACGCGCAGGCTGCTCTGTGCATGGCGCGCGAGCTCCTACGCTACCGCCCAATCGATGACCTCTACGAGGACTGGCTCGACTGCATCACCGAGCTTGTCAGCACCGCAGGGGGCTCCCCTGCGCTGTCCCTATCGCCACCTCGCCCTTCGCCAGCCGTGGGCGGAGTGGCCCATGGAGCGCCTCCACCACCTCTGCCCCAAGACGGAGTCTTGGCGCCCCCAGCGCGCGCGCCCACGGCATGCGACCTGCACGAGAAGAGGACCATCACAGTCAACTCACACGTGATTCATTTTAATTAAGTTAAGGTTCAAGTTATCTACAGCCGGACATTAACAAATTCCCATCTGCCCATAACCGCGGGCACGGACTTTCGAAAGTTCAAATCCCTGCAGGGGAGTCCCAACTTAGCCCATGACAAGCTCTCACGGTCAACGAAGGATAGTACCTTCTCCCGATCCGATCAGACTCGGTATCCCGGTTCTACAAGACATTCGACAAGTTAAAACAAATCCAGCAACACCGCCCGAATGTGCCGACAAATCCCGATAGGAGCTGCACATATCTCGTTCTCAGGGCACACTCAGATTGTCCAAGGTACGGGTAGGCCAGCCCAGAGTTGCCCCTGGTGGCCACCGGCAGCTGACAGGTTGGACCAACACTCAGAGGAGCACTGGCCCGGGGGGGGGGGTTTAAAATAAGATGACCCTCGGGCTCCGGAAACCCAAGGGAAAAAGAGGCTAGGTGGCAAATGGTAAAACCAAGGTTGGGCATTGCTGGAAGGTTATTCAAGGCGAACTATCAAGGGGTTCCCATTATACCCAACCGCGTAAGGAACGCAAAATCCGGGAACATAACACCGATATGACGGAAACTAGGGCGGCAAGAGTGGAACAAAACACTAGGCAAAGGCCGAGCCTTCCACCCTTTACCAAGTATATAGATGCATTAATAACAAGATATATAATGATATCCCAACAAGAAATAATGTTCCAACAAGGAACGTCTCCAATCTTCACCTGCAACTAGCAGTAACATAGCCAATCAACGGTTTGCTAGGACATGGTGGGTTAGAGGTTTGACATGGCAATTTGGGAGGCATGATAAGCAAGTGGTAGGCATCGTAGCATAGGCATAGGAAAAGAGCGAGCATCTAGCAAAGCAAAGATAGAAGTGATTTCGAGGGTATGATCATCTTGCCTGCAAAGTTGTCAGAGTTGACTGGATCCTCGAAAGCAAACTCAACGGGCTCCTCGTTAGCGAACTCTGTCTCCTGGCTCTACCCAAACGAGACAAACAAGCAAAAGGAACACAATCAACCACGTGCAAGCTCAAACAACAGGATGCAAACATGGTATGCTATGCGGGATGCGATATGTGATGCATATGCAAGATTTGACAAGGAATGAATTAACCTGGCCTCAACATGGAAATCCAAGTGTGCCACTGGAAAGGTGAGGTGATTTCGGTTGAAATCGATATAAAGAACACCGGAATCGGATGCACGGTTTGGAAATGGCAAGCAAAACAAATATGGCCCCGGTCTGCGATAAACAACAAGTAGTCATCTAAATGCATCAAGATAAATATGCTATAGCACTCAAACATGTCAACAAAGTACATGGCAGGGATCCACTCATGATGCTTGGCAAAAGATGAACACTGAGCTATGGCCAATTCATCCATTAACAGGTTCAAACAAGCATGGCAAAAGTGCAAATGATAAACGGGTTTCAGACTTGGTGAAATTAACACTAGTCTGGAATTTCAGATGAGGTAGCCCACTTTGGAGCATGAAAACTATATGCTACAGGAACTTAACATGGCAAAGCAAGGCATGACATGAAGCTACTCAAATAGCTTAAAAAAAGTCCCTTAGTGACCTTGAGCCAAAAGGGATCAGAAAATACAATTGCAAGCATGTGAACATGGCAAAAACATAATCAGATCTCAGACTTTGTGAAATTCTAGGACATGACAAAAACAGATTCAACATGGCATCTTTACAAGCTTGATTAACTCACTAAAAGGCATGTCATGGCATCGAACAAGTTCTATCATGAAGTATACATGAAAATGAAGCTAACCATGTGCCAAACCACCTCATAGCATGTTCAAAATAAAACACACAAAAATGCCCAAACACCATCATGATGTAAAATGACACGCTTATGAACTTGCTCAAATGCAGAAACTAATGCAACCACTAGGTTGGTGGGATTTTTCTACCCCCAAAACATATATAATATGTTGGGGTTGCTGTAGAAAAATCCTCACAAGCACATTAAGTTAGAAGCTGCCCTAAATGGAAAAAGACAGAACTGGCAATTTCCATATTTGGAATGTCCAGATCTGGACTTGCCTGAAATGGAGAAAGAGGGCTTTCCAGAAATGGGAAGCGTGGGGATAAGGAGAAAAAAATAGGAGGGCGCTGAGAGGCTGACTGGTGGGACCCTACTGTCATAGAGCCATCTGTTAAAACCCCAACAGAGGGAAATAAAAGGGGAGCGCCTGGGATTCGAACCCAGGTCGCTGCAGTGGATGTGCGGGGTGCAAACCAACTCGGCTAGGACAGGCTGTTGGTTAGGAAGGGGCTCTGGCCTACTTGAACAAGCCCCATTGCCCTGACTTCTTCTCCAAAACAGAGAAGAAAACAACGACGACATCGGCGGCAGCAACGGCGATGGCGGGGCCTGGGTTGCGGCGGCGGGCATGCGGGATGTGCAAGGAAGTGTAGGTGTGGGGGTGCGCGAGCCAACGCTCGAGCACGAGCTCACGGAACACAAGCGGCATGTGCACGTGGACGAGAGCGGGCAGAGGCGATGCACGAGCTCGCGTGCTGCCAGGGTGGCTGTGGCATGCGGGAAAAGTGTGCGGGTGCGGTGCATGCATGCGGAGCTGTGCGCACATGCGGGAACAGGGGAGAGTGCGTGTGCACGTGCAGCAGCAAAACAAGCGCAACTAAAACTATAGAGATCGCCGGAGCACCGAGAGCACGGGAAAGATTGAATCGAAGCAGTGCCTACGGTGATCTATTGACGATAGGAAGAAATAGGGAGGAAGTTGGGTATACCTCCTTACCCAAGGACAAGAATACGGCGACGGAGTCGAGCCTGCGGCCGACGCGGACGAGCTCTGAACTTGGCGAGGCTTCGGGCCCGAGAAGCAGGGGAGGAAGAGGACGACGGGGAGGAAGATCCAGAGGCCGTATAGGTGCGTGCGTCGAAGTAGGATGCGTAGGGGAACTTGTCGGTCTTCTCTGCGGCGTCCGAGGTGATGGGAGGCGCGACGAGCGTCTATCCCGAGCTGAAGCTCGAGCTCGACCGGGTCATGGCGGGCAGGGGAGGGCGAGGCGTGGATAGCCTTACCTGGCGGCGACAAAGGAAGGAGAGGCGGGGGATCGGTGGAGGTGAGACCCTAGGGCACCGGGGACAACTTTATAGGGGTTCTAGGGAGCTTCTCCGGCCGTCAAATCGACCGGACGTCGACGTGGAACGTCTGGATGATCTGCCATACAGGGGAGACGATGCTCCTGTCGCTAGCAGGCTGGATGGGCTGCTGCTCCGGGGATTGGGATACAGGCGCTGGGAGGCCGGCCCAGGTATATTCCTCACCTAACTTTCTGTTTAATAAATAAACAGTCACCAAAGGAAAAGTCCAGGAGGTTTGGGGAAGAATATGGAAGAAGTAGAGATATACTCAGGCTCCTGGAATTATGGGCCATTTGAATAAATTGCTTTGGGGATTTTTAAAGGAAGAAAATTAAATCAAGTTTGAATTAAATTCAAACTTGAGTCAATTTTACCCTAACCAAAACATATTCAAATGAGTTGAAAATTGGCAGAGAGGATGTAGGCAAGGTTTCAGATTAAAGGGAGAAGGATAACATTTATGGTGTAAGGCAAGATGGCACTTGCAAGAAAAGAAAAGAAAAGGGAAGGAGAGGAGGTGATGCATGGGTCACACATAGAACATGCAACACCATATCATGCATGAATTTCATGGAAAAGCAAGTTGACATAAGCCCAACACAACATAGATATGCACATGATGCAAACATATGATGAGGGCATAGTGCAACAATGGATGACAAAAGAGATATGACAAAGCAAAAACAAGAAAAAGCAAAGACAAACAAAACAAACCCAAAAAGAAACCCACAAAGAGGAAAACCACTTAGAATAGATGAAGAACAAGATGGATATATTGTCAAAATGGGAAGTTTTACATCTGGGGTGTTACAACACTCCACCACTACGAAAGGATCTCGTCCCGAGATCTAGGACTGGAAGAACGCCGGGTACTCAGAACGGAGGTGATCCTCGCGTTCCCAGGTAGCTTCACGGTCGGAATGGTGTGACCACTTGACTTTGAGGAATTTGATTGACTTATTGCGAGTCTTGCATTCAGAATCTTCGAGAATAGCAACTGGGTGCTCACGATAAGAAATGTCTTCTTGGAGATCTATGTCTTCGAAATTGACGGTGCGTTCAGGAGTCTTGAAGCACTTGCGGAGCTGAGAGACATGGAACACATCATGCACATTTGCAAAGTTTGAAGGAAGCTCGAGTTGATAGGAGAGATCGCCTCTCTTGTTGACGATCTTGAAGGGACCCACGTATCTAGGGGCAAGCTTCCCTTTGATACCGAAGCGACGAGTACCTTTCATTGGAGAGACGCGGAGGTAAACATGATCTCCGATCTCGAAAGCCAAATCACGGTGCTTACTATCATAGTAGCTCTTCTGACGCGATTGCGCTGCTTTGAGGTTATCTCGAATGACTTTGCACATCTCCTCTGCCTCTGTGATTAAGTCATTTCCCAGAAGTTGATGTTCACCGGTTTCAGGCCAGTTGAGTGGGGTACGACACTTCCTGCCATACAGAATTTCGAATGGGGCCTTGCCCGAACTTGCTTGAAAACTGTTGTTGTAGGAGAATTCAGCATATGGAAGACAATCCTCCCACTTCATGCCTAAGGAGATCACACAAGCCCTGAGCATATCTTCAAAAATCTGGTTGACACGCTCGACTTGACCGCTAGTTTGAGGATGGAAAGCTATGCTGAAGCGGATGTTGGTGCACATGGCCTTCTGAAAAGAATCCCAAAACTTGGAGGTAAAGATGCTGCCACGGTCTGAAGAGATCACCTGTAGAATACCGTGCAGAGAGACAATTCGAGAGGTATAGAGCTCCACCAATTGAGCTGCAGTGATTGACTCTTTGATAGGCAGAAAGTGAGCCACTTTAGTGAGTTTGTCGATGACAACGAATATAGCATCATTGCCACGCTTGGACTTTGGAAACCCAGTCACGAAGTCCATCTCAATGTGGTCAAACTTCCATTCTGGAATGGCAAGAGGTTGGAGGAGACCAGCTGGCCTTTGGTGTTCTGCCTTCACTCTTCTGCAAACATCACACTCATTCACGAACTGAGCAATCTCGCGCTTCATTCGAGTCCACCAATAAGCCTGCTTGAGGTCCTGATACATCTTCGTGCTCCCAGGGTGGATGGAGAGGAGTGAATTGTGAGCCTCGTTCATGATAACCTTACGAAGATCACCTTTGGGCAGAACAATATGATCCTCGAAGAAGAGAGTATCCTTGTCATCAAGGCGGTAGCACTTGTACTTGGGTTGGCTCTTGGCAATCCCAATCATCACCTTCTTCACCATAGCATCAAGAAGTTGAGCCTCGCGAATCTGCTCTTCCAAGGTAGGAGAGACTTGAAGGTTGGCGAGGAAACCTTGAGGAACAACTTGCAGATTAAGTTTGTGGAAAGCTTCACAAAGCTTGGGTTGATAAGGCTTGAGAATCAGACTGTTGCAGTACGCCTTCCTGCTCAAAGCGTCAGCAATCACATTGGCCTTGCCTGGAGTATACTCGATACTCGGATTATACTCTTGAATCATTTCGACCCAACGAGTCTGCCTGAGGTTGAGATTAGGCTGAGTGAAGATGTACTTGAGACTCTTGTGGCCAGTGAAGATGTCCACTTTTCTTCCCAATAAGAGATGTCTCCAAGTCAAAAGAGCATGCACAACTGCCGCCAACTCGAGGTCATGAGTGGGGTAGTTCTTCTCGTTGGGCTTCAACTGGTGAGAGGTATAAGCCACAACTTTTTTCTCTTGCATCAACACTGCACCAAGACCTTGGAGAGAGGCATCGCAGAAGACCTCGAACGGTTTGGATTCATTAGGAGGAGTCAGAATTGGAGTAGTGACCAATTTCTCTTTCAAAGTGTTGAAAGCGATGTCACATTCCGGAGACCAAACGTACTTGACGTGCTTCTGGAGAAGGTTTGAAAGAGGCTTCGCGACCTTTGAAAAGTTCTCCATGCACCTTCGACAGTAGCTTGCGAGACCGAGGAAGCTACGGAGTTGCTTCACGTTCTGAGGTGGTTCCCAATTCACAATTGGAGACACCTTCTCAGGATTCACCGCAATTCCCTTGGCAGAGATGATATGCCCAAGATAAAGAACCTCATTGAGCCAAAATTCGCACTTGGAGAACTTGGCGTAGAACTGGTGTTCCCTAAGCTTATCGAGTACCAAACGCAAATGCTTGGCATGATCTTCATTGTTCTTTGAAAAGACCAGAATGTCGTTGAGATAGACCAAAACGAAGTCATTTGTGTAGGCATTGAAGATGAAGTTCATCATGCGAGAGAAAGTTGGAGGAGCATTTACGAGGCCAAAAGACATGACAGTGTATTCATATGAACCATAACTTGTCCTGAAAGCCGTCTTGGGAATATCTTGCTCACGGATTCGAATCTAGTGATAACCCATACGGAGATCAAGCTTGGAGAATACTTGGGCACCTTTGAGTTGTTCGAACAGCTCGTTGATGTTGGGAAGTGGGTATTTGTTCTTGATAGTCTTCTTGTTCAATGGACGGTAGTCAACACAAAGTCGGTCTATTCCATCCTTCTTCTTCACAAAGAGTACTCCACAACCCCATGGAGAGGAACTAGGTCGGATGAGACCCATTCGCTCTTGAATATCGAGTTGCTTTTTCAGCTCCTTCAACTCTTCAGGTCCAAGCTTGTAAGGACGTTTGCACACCGGTTCCGTGCCAGGCTCAAGATCGATGACGAATTCAACTGGCCGGTGCAGAGGCATTCCTGGAAGCTCTTCTGGAAAGACGTCTTGATATTCGCAAACGACTGGAATTTGTGAGATGGCATCCAGTTCACCCTTCTCATTGAGAGAAAACAGACAGATTGTATCATCGCGAGCGGCAAAGACAATTACATCCTCAGACGAATGAGTCAATTGAATCTGCCTGGCTGCACAATCAAGATGCGCCTTGTGCTTAGAAAGCCAATCCATTCCGAGAATAAGATCAATATCCGAATCACCAAGAACCGTTGGAGAAGCCAGAAACTTGTAGTCACCCAAGGTGATAGTAACATCCAGAACGATGGAGTTAGCATGCATGCGCTTACCGGGAGAGACAACTGCTAACGGTCTAGGCAAAACTTGCAAAACCAATTCATGCCTAGATGCAAACGGTCTTGAGATGAAACAATGCAATGCACCAGTGTCAAAAAGAACTTTAGCTGGAATATCAGTAACAAGAAGGTTACCCATGATGACATCTGACGAGTCCTCTGCCTGAGCTGCATTCATCAAATTGACCTTGGCGTGCTTGGGGTTATGCTTGACCACAGCTGTACTTGCCGATCTCACAGGAGGAGGAGGAGGGAAACGCCTCTGATTGAAGCACTTGTTGGCATAGTGACCCTTCTGTTGGCACTTGTTGCACGTGACCTCTAAAAGCGGACGGTGGTACGGAGCACTCGATCTTGGAGCTTGAGACGAAGTCTTGTTCTGAAAGCCAGGGTTGGGTGGGTGGGAAGATCCACTGCCACCTTTGCTCTTCTGATACGGCTGACGGAACGGAGGAGGAAGCCAATACTTCTGCTGCTTGGCCACTTGAGTAGAGGAAGAAGTAGTAGCATCTCTGACTCGCTTCTTGGAAGCATCACACTTCAGTTGAGCAGCCTCTTGCTTCAATGCCATGTTGTAGAACTCATCGTACCTCAAGGGCACAAAGAGAACAAGAGCTAGCTGGATTTCTTCTCTGAGACCACCTCTGAACTGGTATATCATGCTCTTCTCGTCAGGGACGTCCTGCTTAGCAAAGCGGGCGAGCTTCTTAAACAACTTGTTTTAGTCATAGACAGACATAGAGCCTTGCTTCAGGTTGCGGAATTCCTCACGCTTGCTTTCAACCATGCTCTAAGGAATATGATGAGCTTTTAAGTCTTGACGGAATTCATCCCAGGTAATCACACGGCCTCCTCTGGAATCTTTGTACTGCTGGAACCATTCTGCAGCTTGGTCTTTGAGTTGGAAGGAAGCGAACTTGAAAAAGTCCTCAGGCCTGACGTTACTGCACTCGAAATGCTTGCACAAGTCCACAAGCCAATCGTCAGCATCAGTTGCCTCAACACAATTGCTGAAGGTCTTTGGCTGGTTAGCAAGGAACTGGTTTAGTGTAGCAAAGTGATTCTGATTGTTGCCTTGGTTGCCTTGGTTCGCTTGATTGTGCTCCTGAAGAATTTGCATGATCAACTGCGTGTTTGCATTGGTTGCGGCCATCACAGCTTGCCATGCCTCTGGAGGAGGGGGAGGTGGTGGCAGATCCTGATTCTGATTCTGATTGCTGCTCTTAGCGGGAGCCATCCTGAAGAGGGTGACATACGTTAGCACATTGACAGATAAAATTGAAGCTGAATCAAGCGGGTTTGAATTGCAACAAATAGTCTTCACATCCGAACATAAGAACGAATGCATTCCACTTGAAATGTTCACATATCCATAAATTGAGAAGCCACTTAGAATTTAGGTAGAGGAATAAATCAACAAGGTACGGATCAAGAATGAGTACTCGGTAAGAAATCCCAATCTCAAACCAAATATCCGTGGAAGAAGAGCTAGACCTACAAGACTTCCCACGTATGAAACTCCCGAACCTTTCCGGTTATGCAATCAGGTGTTGGGGATACAGGGGAAGCATAATATCTCACCCAAATCTAGCAAATCCTACATCCAGCTGTATCCATCCTTCAACACATAACCGAGAAAAACTTCGGAAACCATCTACCTCAACCTTCGAAAAGCATCCGTTATACAAGTTATGGCAATACTCCCAAACTCCCGCCCTAGTACTTGGTGACGTCGAGGTTATCTCACCAACAACTGCATAAAAGAGATTTACGATGTCGGCAAACTAAACTCAGGTATTCCAGAACTGCAACGATAAAATTGTGACGACAACACCTCGGAGCTCAACTCCCCGGGACACTACCACAACCCCTAAATGACAGGAGGCACCAAGAACAATGTTCTCGTCACAAATCGATCGGAACGATTCCAAGATACCCGCGTGATCCTAAATTTTTTTTAGTGAAATTTGAGAAGAGAAGAGTCAAAACTCTACATCAGGATGCCTTACCAGAGCGATGAAGGGACTGGGGAGTAAAAAGAATTCCTAAACTCTCCGATATATAATTCCTAAATGACTCAAAACATTTTTCTAGACTCAGCAACGGCTGCTAAAAAATGATCAAGCAGTGGGGGCTCCTAAGGTCGGGGAAGGCTCTGATTACCAACTTGTAACGCCCTCGATGCGGCTATATCTCCTACGTGTCGAAGCACGACTTAGAGGCATAACCGCATTGAAAGCAATGTCGCAAGTAAGGCAATCTTCACAACATCCCATGTAAAATAGATAATAAAAAGGGGAAGGTACATAGTTGGCTTACACTCGCCACGTCAAACAAAGTACATAGATAGCATTACATCATCCAATCACTCATGGCCCGACTACGGTGCCAAAAATAAAAGATCAACCCAACATGTGACACGGTCCCGATCGCCCCAACTGGGCACCACTACTGATCATTAAGGAAAGACGCATAGTAACGGCGTGAGTCCTCGTCGAACTCCCACTTGAGCTCAAGCGCATCATCTGGAACGGAGTCATCAGGCCCTGCATCTGGTTTGGAAGTAATCTGTGAGCCACAGGAACTCAGCAATCTCGCGCCCTCGCGATCAAGACTATTTAAGCTTATAGGTAAGGCAAGGTAATATGTGGAGCTGCAGCAAGCGACTAGCATATATGGTGGCTAACCTGTTCGCAAAAGAGAGCGAGAAGAGAAGGCAAAGCGCGAATAAAGAACTAGAGAACATCCTGCAACAAGCATTACTCCAACACCGTGTTCACTTTCCGGACTCCACCGAGAAGAGACCATCACGGTAACTCACACAGTTGATTCATTTTAATTAAGTTAAGGTTCAAGTTATCTACAACCGGACATTAACAAATTCCCATCTTCCCATAACCGTGGGCACGACTTACGAAAGTTCAAATCCCTGCAGGGGAGTCCCAACTTAGCCCATGACAAGCTCTCACGGTCAACGAAGGATATACCTTCTCCCGAGACATTACGATCAGACTCGGTATCCCGGTTCTACAAGACACTTCGACAAGTTAAAACAAATCCAGCAACACCGCCCGAATGTGCCGACAAATCCCGATAGGAGCTGCACATATCTCGTTCTCAGGGCACACTCAGATTGTCCAAGGTATGGGTAGGCCAGCCCAGAGTTGCCCCTGGTGGTCACCGGCAGCTGACAGGTTGGACCAACACTCAGAGGAGCACTGGCCCCGGGGGGGGGGGGGGTTTAAAATAAGATGACCCTCGGGCTCCGGAAACCCAAGGGAAAAAGAGGCTAGGTGGCAAATGGTAAAACCAAGGTTGGGCATTGCTGGAAGAGTTTTATTCAAGGCGAACTATCAAGGGGTTCCCATTATCACCCAACCACATAAGGAACACAAAATCCGGGAACATAACACCGATATGACGGAAACTAGGGCGGCAAGAGTGTAACAAAACACTAGGAAAAAGGTCGAGCCTTCCACCCTTTACCAAGTATATAGATGCATTAAGATAACAAGATAATATAATGATATCCCAACAAGAAAATAATGTTCCAACAAGGAACGGTCTCCAATCTTCACCTGCAACTAGCAACGCTATAAGAGCGGCTGAGCAAAGCGGTAACATAGCCAATCAACGGTTTGCTAGGACATGGTGGGTTAGAGGTTTGACATGGCAATTTGGGAGGCAAGATAAGCAAGTGGTAGGCATCGTAGCATAGGCATAGCAAAAGAGCGAGCATCTAGCAAAGCAAAGATAGAAGTGATTTCGAGGGTATGATCATCTTGCCTGCAAAGTTGTCAGAGTTGACTGGATCCTCGAAAGCAAACTCAACGGGCTCCTCGTTAGCGAACTCGTCTCCCGGCTCTACCCAAACAAGACAAACAAGCAAAAGGAATACAATCAACCACGTGCAAAGCTCAAACAACATGATGCAAACATGGAATGCTATGCGGGATGCGATATGTGATGCATATGCAAGATTTGACATGGAATGAATGAACCTGGCCTCAACTTGGAAATACAAGTGTGCCACTGGAAAGGTGAGGTGATTTTGGTTGAAATCGATATAAAGAACACCGGAATCAGATGCACGGTTTGGAAATGGCAAGCAAAACAAATATGGCCCCGGTCTGCGATAAACAGCAAGTAGTCATCTAAATGCATCAAGATAAATATGCTATAGCACTCAAACATGTCAACAAAGTACATGGCAGGGATCCACTCATGATGCTTGACAAAAGATGAACACTGAGCTATGGCCAATTCATCCATTAACAGGTTCAAACAAGCATGGCAAAAGTGCAAATGATAAACGGGTTTCAGACTTGGTGAAATTAACACTAGTCTGGAATTTCAGATGAGGTAGCCCACTTTGGAGCATGAAAACTATATGCTACAGGAACTTAACATGGCAAAGCAAGGCATGACATGAAGCTACTCAAAGAGCTTAACAAAAGTCCCTTAGTGACCTTGAGCCAAAAGGGATCAGAAAATACAATTGCAAGCATGTGAACATGGCAAAAACATAATCAGATCTCAGACTTGGTGAAATTCCAGGACATGACAAAAACAAATTCAACATGGCATCTTTACAAGCTTGATTAACTCACTACAAGGCATGTCATGGCATGGAACAAGTTGTAGAATGAAGTATACATGAAAATGAAGCTAACCATGTGCCAAACCACCTCATAGCATGTTTGAAATAAAACACACAAAAATGCCAAAACAGAATCATGATGTAAAATGACATGCTTAAGAACTTGCTCAAATGCAGAAACTAATGCCACCACTTGGTTGGTGGGATTTTTCTACCCCAAAAACATATATAATATGTTGGGGTTGCTGTAGAAAAATTCTCACAAGCACATTAAGTTAGAAGCTGCCCTAAATGGAAAAAGACAGAATTGGCAATTTCCATATTTGGAATGTCCAGATCTGGACTTGCCTGAAATGGAGAAAGAGGGCTTTCCAGAAATGGAAAGCGTGGGGATAAGGAGAAAAAAAATATAGGAGGAGGGTGCTGATAGGCTGACTGGTGGGACCCTACTGTCATAGAGCCATCTGTTAAAACCCCAACAGAGGGAAATAAAAAAGGGGAGCGCCTGGGATTCGAACCCAGGTCGCTGCAGTGGGTGTGCGGGGTGCAAACCAGCTCGGCTAGGACAGGATGTTGGTTAGGAAGGGGCTCTGGCCTACTTGAACAAGCCCCATTGCCCTGACTTCTTCTTCTCCAAAACAGAGAAGAAAACGACGACGACATCGGCGGCAGCAACGGCGACGGCGGGGCCTGGGTTGCGGCGGCGGGCATGCGGGATGTGCAAGGGAGTGCATGTGTGGGGGTGCGCGAGCAAACGCTCGAGCACAAGCTCACGGAACACAAGCGGCATGTGAACATGGACGAGAGCGTGCAGAGGCGATGCACGAGTTCGCGTGCTGCTAGGGTGGCTGTGGCATGCGGGAAAAGCGTGCGGGTGCGGTGCATGCATGCGGAGCGGTGCGCGCATGCGGGAACAGGGGAGTGCGCGTGTGCACGTGCAGCAGCAAAATAAGCACAACTAAAACTACAGAGATCGCTGGAGCACTGAGAGCACGGGAAAGATTGAATCGAAGTAGCGCCTACGGTGATCTATTGACGATAGGAAGAAATAGGGAGGAAGTTGGGTATACCTCCTTACCCAAGGACAAGAATACGGCGATGGAGTCGAGCCTGCGGCGATGTGGACGAGCGCTGAACTTGGCGAGGCTTCGGGCCCGAGAAGCAGGGGAGGAAGAGGACGATGGGGAGGAAGATCCAGAGGCCGTATAGGTGCCTGCGTCGAAGTAGGATCCGTAGGGGAACTTGTCGGTCTTCTCTGCGGCGTGTGCACGTGCAGCAGCAAAACAAGCGCAACTAAAACTACAGAGATCGCTGGAGCACCGAGAGCACGGGAAAGATTGAATCGAAGCAGCGCCTACGGTGATCTATTGACGACAGGAAGAAATAGGGAGGAAGTTGGGTATACCTCCTTACCCATGGACACGAATACGGCGACGGAGTTGAGCCTGCGGCGATGCGGACGAGCTCTGAACTTGGCGAGGCTTCGGGCCCGAGAAGCAGGCGAGGAAGAGGACGACGGGGAGGAAGATCCAGAGGCCGTATAGGTGTGTGCGTCGAAGTAGGATCCGTAGGGGAACTTGTCGGTCTTCTATGCGGCGTCTGAGGTGATGGCAGGCGCGACGAGCGTCTATCCTGAGCTGAAGCTCGAGCTCGACCGGGTCATGGCGGGCAGGGCGAGGGCGAGGCGTGGCTAGCCTTACCTGGCGGCGGCAAAGGAAGGAGAGGCGGGGGATCCGTCGAGGCGAGACCCTAGGGCACCAGGGACAACTTTATAGGGGTTCTAGGAAGCTTCTCCGACCGTCAAATCGACCAGTCGTCGACGTGGCGCGTCTGGATGATCTGCCGTACAGGGGAGACGATGCTCCTGTCGCTAGCAGGCTGGATGGGCTGCTGCTGCGGGGATTGGGCTACAGGCGCTGGGAGGCCGGCCCAGGTATATTCCTCACCTAACTTTCTGTTTAATAAATAACCAGTCACCAAAGGAAAAGTCCCGGAGGTTTGGGGAAGAATATGGAAGAAGTTGAGATATACTCAGACTCCTGGAATTATGGGCCATTTGAATAAATTGGTTTGGGGATTTTTAAAGGAATAAAATTAAATCAAGTTTGAATTAAATTCACCCTAACCAAAACATATTCAAATGAGTTGAAAATTGGCAGAGAGGATGTAGGCAAGGTTTCAGATTAAAGGGAGAAGGTGAACATTTATGGAGTAAGGCAAGATGGCACTTGCAAGAAAAGAACAGAAAAGGGAAGGAGAGGAGGTAATGCATGGATCACACATAGAACATGCAACAACATATCATGCATGAATGTCATGGAAAAGCAAGTTGACATAAAGCCCAACACAACATAGATATGCACATGATGCAAACATATGTTGAGGGCATAGTGCAACAATGGATGACAAAAGAGATATGACAAAGCAAAAACAAGAAAAAACAAAGACAAACAAAACAAACCCAAAAAGAAACCCACAAAGAGGAAAACCACTTAGAATAGATGAAGAACAAGATAGATATATTGTCAAAATGGGAAGTTTTACATCTGGGGTGTTACAGCCGGGCTGGGCCGCGCCCGAGGCCGACCTCACCTTCAACTCAGGGGATCATCCCGCCTCCACCGTCGGCTCGGGTGCGCTCCCAATGCTTTGCACGCCAACCACCTGCCACGTGTCCATCACCAAGACGCTCATCGACGGCGGCGCCGGCCTCAACATGCTCTCCGTCGAGGCCTTCATCCTTCTTCACGTACCGCTCGAGCGGCTCCGCCCTAGCAAGCCTTTCTCAAGGGTTGGTGGAGGCTCCGCCCGCTCCCTGGGGCAGATCCGCCTCCCCGTGACGTTTGGCATGCGCGACAACTACCGCACCGAGCTCATCGACTTCGACATCGCCCACATCGGCCTCCTGTATAATGCCATCCTCGGGTACCCGGCCCTGGCTCAGTTCATGGCGGTGACACATCCGGCCTACAATCTCATGAAGATGCCCGGGAGCAAGAGCGTCCTCACAGTAGTTAGGGACACCAAGGAATCCTTGATGACGCTCAAGCTCGCCCTCAAGACCGCCACAACAGCGCAGCCCGCCGATGCGGATACCTCCAAGGCCAAGGGAGCCACACCAACCAAGAAGAAGCAGTTTTTCACTCAGGACAATGCAGAAACCAAGCAAGTGCCAGTCGAGGAGGACGGGTCCTCGGGGGCAACCTTTACCATAGGCGCCAACCTCAAACCTGGTCCGGAGGAGGCGCTGGTGAAGTTCTTGCACACAAATAAGGAAGTGTTGGCTTGGGACCCCGATCAGCTGGTAGGTGTCCCAAGAGGGGTGATAGAGCACCACCTGAAGGTGTGCCCCAACATACGCCCCGTAAAGCAGAAGGCGAGGCGACAATCCATGGAGAAGCAAGCTGTCATCGTCCAAGAGACCAACAAGTTGGAGGCTGCAGGTGTCATTCGCGAGGTTCGGTACCCTGAGTGGCTGGCGAACCCCGTCGTCGTCCCCAAGAAAGGCGGGAAGGAGCGGATGTGCATCGACCTCACCAACCTCAACAAGGCCTGCCCCCAAGATCTGTTCCCCCTTCCACGTATCGACCAGATCGCCGACTCCACTGCAGAATGTGACTTCTTATGCTTCATGGACGCGTTCTTAGGATATCATCAGATCAAGATGGCGGTGGAAGATGTGGAGAAGATAGCCTTCCTGACCCCGTGTGGGGTGTACTGCTACACTTGCATGCCTTTCGGACTGCGCAACGCAGGCGCAACCTTCCAGCGGCTCATCCACATCGCCTTGGGTCGGCAGCTCGGGAGGAACACTGAAGCCTATGTCGACGGCATCATGGTGAAGTCTCGGCAGGCGAGGACCTTGATCCAAGACCTGGAGGAAACATTTGAAAGCCTCCGCCAGGTGGACTTGTGGCTCAACCCGGAGAAGTGTGTGTTTGGCGTCCCTTCCGGCAAGCTTCTGGGCTTCCTTGTGTCCCACAAGGGGATCGAGGCCAACCCAGACAAGGTTAAGGCCATTGAAGACATGAGTCCACCGCAAACCCTCAAGGAAATGCAGAAGCTTGCTGGACGGGTGACTGCGTTGGGAGAGCGTGACCTACCCTTCTTCAAGCTGATGAAGAAGAAGGGCCCATTCGAGTGGACCCAGGAGGCCGACCGAGCATTTCGAGACTTCAAGAGATACCTGACCAGCCCTCCAGTGATGGTGGCGCCATGACCTCTCGAGCCCCTAGTGCTTTATCTTGCTGCCACTCCCTACTCCGCCAGCGCGGTGCTAGTGTCGGTTTGGGAAGAACACCAAGCCAATGGCGCATCACGCCAAGCTACACCCCCAGCAGAGATGACGCAAGACCAGGAGGGCACCACAAGGGCTGCAACAACAAACGGCAGTGAGTCAAGCTCAGCAGGACGACGCTCCTGAACCCGCAAAGGCCCCGGCAAGCAATCAAGCGTTGGGGGCTCCACCGCCTCAGGAGGCACCCCAACTCCCGGGAGACGCAAACCTCATCAGCGCGCCTACCCTCGTCGAGCACCCGGTATACTTCGTCAGCACGGTGCTGCGGGATGCAAGATCATGGTACCCCATGCCGCAGAAGCTCTTACTCGCACTCCTGGTGGCCTCGCAAAGTTGCGGCACTACTTTCAAGGCCACCCCATCAAGGTCGTCTCGGCCTACCCACTGGAGAGGGTGCTCAGGAGCCCCAACTCCGCTGGGAGGGTAGCCGAGTGGAACATCGAGCTGCAGGCGTTCCAGTTGGAGTTCAGCACCACCAGGGTCATCAAGGGTGCCGCGCTCGCTGATTTTGTGGAAGAATGGATGGACGCCCTAGTGCTTGAAATAGGCGAGGACGGGTCTCTCTGGCTGGGAAGTGAGGCGCCCGACGGCTGGGTCATGTATTTCGATGGTGCCTTCGCGCGCCAAGGCGCGGGGGCTGGAGTAGTGCTCATCTCGCCCACTCAGGACAAGCTCTACAACGTCATGCAGGTCTGCTTCCAGCAGGGCGAGAAGGTATCCAACAACATTGTAGAGTACGAGGGCCTCATAGTCGGCCTGAAGGCTGCGGCGGCACTGGGGGTGAAGCATCTCACCATCAGGGGCGACTCGCAACTCGTCATCAACTTCTCCAACAAGGTATACAAGCCGAAAGATGGAGAAGCAGTTCCTGGGCTTGGAGTTGCAGCACGTGCCCCGAGGAACCAAAAAGGATGCCGACAACATGGCCAGAAGGGCATCCAAGCGACAGCCCCAAGAGCTTAGCGTCTTCGAGGAGTGGATCTTCAAGCCGTCGGCGACACCACCGCTTTCAAGGACAGCACAGCCTCGGGAGGAGCTCCCGCAGCCACCTGCCACGGGAGCCCCAGCCTGTGGCCCGACTTCAGGAGCGCGTCTACTCTTGTTGCTCGAGCCCCAGGAGGGGTGCTAGACCAAGGAATTCAAGGAATACCTGATGCAAGGGACGTTGCCAGGGAAGGAGGAGGACGCGGAGTGTGTGGCCCGGCAAGCCACGACATACTGCATCTAGGACGGTGAGTTATATAGGAAGCGGCCGAATGACGTCTCATTGCATTGCATCTCTAGGGAACAGGGGAAGGAGCTGCTAGCCGACATACACGGCAAGTACTGCAGGCACCACTCGTCGTCACGAACCCTCGTCGACAAGGCATTCCACAGCGGATTCTACTGGCCTATGGCGCTCAATGACACAGCTGAGCTGGTGAAGTCCTGCGAGGCCTACCAATTCCACGCCAAGCAAATCCACCAGCCAACTCAGGGCCTCCAGACCATTCCACTCTCATGGCCGTTCGCAGTCTGGGGGCTGGATATCCTAGGCCCGTTCCCTCGGGCGCCTAGGGGCTATCGATACCTCTACGTCGCCCTCGACAAGTTCACTAAGTGGGCGGAGGTGGAAGCCGTCCGCACCATCCCAGCTGGCTCCGCGGTCAAGTTCATCAAGGGTCTCGTGAGGCGTTTTGGGGTCTCCAACCGCATCATCACCGATCATGGTTTGTAGTTCCGTAGTAATCTCTTCAAAACGGACTGTGCTAACCTTCGAACGCAGATCTGCTACGCTTCGGTGGCGCACCCCCAAAGCAACGGTCATGCCGAATGCGCCAACGCAGAGGTCCTTAGAGGCCTCAAGACCAGGACCTTCAAGAAAAAGCTCGAAGTCCGCGGCAGGGGCTGGCACGACGAGCTCCAGTCCGTGCTGTGGTCCATCTGCACCACCACCACCAAGCCAACGGGAGAGACCCTATTCTTCCTCGTCTACGGAGCAGAAGCGGTTCTCCCTCACGAGGTCATGCATCGCTCCGCACGGGTCTTGGCATTTGATGAGACACAGCAAGACACCACGCGGAGGATGGACCTCGTGCTGGGGGAGGAACGCCGCCGCGAGGCTGCATTGCGGGCGGCAAGATACCAGCAGGCGCTGTGGCGGTACCACTATCGCAGCGTTTGCTGCAGGACACTCGAGGTGGGTGACCTCGTCCTGAGGTGGGTGCTCTCCAGGTAAGGGCTGCATAAGCTCTCACCCATGTGGGAGAGCCCGTTCAAGGTTGTCCATGTCTCCAGGCCTGGCGCCGAGCGCCTGGAGACACAGGACAGGGTACCCATCCAGAACGCCTGGAACATCCAGCACCTCTGGAAGTTCTACCCCTGAAGAAAGGCCCAGCGCCTGTGATGCAAGGCCCAACGCCTGTGAAGAAAGGCCCCGTGCTTGTGAAAGTCTCCGCTCGTGACACTCTCACGTAATAATGAGTGGTGGTGTACACGCCCCGGAGTCTCAGGAGTGCCGCCCTTCGGCCTTGGGGGCTCCCTCCCACGTCTTAGTGGCAACACTTAGCTCCGCGCCGGTGAGAAGACATAAAGACTAGACTAGGTGCCGGACGCGGCTTTTCATTTGCTTTCCACAGTTGGCTTGCCCCTCTTTTAATTGAATTTTGCCTTCTGGTGTCTCTTGCTGGTCTCGAACTGTCACTTTCTTCCTCTGTTTCTGCCTTCATTTCTCTGGTCGACCTGTACTCTCTCGCGCGTCCCTCGCGAGGGGGCTGAGAAGGTACCCTCATGAGCTTCCTTCTTCTGTTTTCCCGAGGCACCCTCGTTCAAGCCCGCTAGCTGGCGCACCTCTCCTAATCCGGGACCCTCGGGTACCACGATAAGAAGCGCTGGGTCAAGGCCAGCGGCGCTTGTGACCAAGGCTCGGGTGAACGATAAGCCTCTTAACAAATTGTCTGCAGTTCCTAAGCACCTACCAGGCCAAGGAGGCCTCGGCAGGCACCAGGGAGCAAGCGACTCGCGAGGAGGAGACTACCCCGAGCAAGTCAAGCTAAGTTATCTCTACATAAAACGACGATATTGCGGCACAACATAGAAACGATAAACATAGCATCATAATTGAGAAATCACAGTTCGTTGCACACTCGTCCGGGGCCCATACTGGTTTCTTTCTTGATGCAGGAAGGAAAGGAAGAACAAAATAAAAGCGGCGTGTGCCCCTACAGCGATCTGCGAGGGTGGGCTCTTAGCGTTGTCCCGAGCTCAGCCAGACCCCTCCTCGCTCTTCACGGAGGCGCGACGATGAGACGACCCACTGCCGCCTTCGAAGCGGTCGCAGTGGCGTGGCGGCTGGTCGTAACCACCGCTGCTGGAGCTGTCGCCGGAGGAAGAGCCACCGGAGCTGGACGAGACATGGTCATCCCCAAGGGCGGGTTCGCCCTCATCCTCATCACGACCATCGCCATGGCCGAGCACCTCCTTGCCGTCGTTGACCTTGGGGCAGCACCCGGTGCGACGACCATCTTCCCCAAACACCCTCACGTAGAGGGTCGCCTCACCGTCATACTTGAAATGGAGGGTTCACCGCCTGCCCAAGCCGTACGTGTGGGCAAACTTCTGCCAGCCTCGAGCCAGGGCTATGTTACCCGCAATGGAGACCTCAACCACGACCCTAGAAGCCCGGCTGCAGCAGCTGTCCGCCTGTAGCCAGAGCCCGCCTGGACATGGGGCCGACAGCTCATCGGCGAAGAAGCGCGGGAGTTGAAGCAAGTTGCTGGCCGGGTTCTCCGACCAGACGACAAACTCCGGCAGCACCTCCGCCGAGTGGAAGCACGGCCGGGGAGGCCGCGCGACTACGACACGTCTCCCCTCATCAACAAGACTGCCACGACCGGAGCGACCCCTGCCACATGAAGCGGCACCGCCACGGCCACGCGGGGCCGCGGTGCGGGTCGCGGTGTGCTTGCGGGGACGGCCGCGACCACGCTTGGGCACCGGAGAGCCGGGCCCCTCGCGAGGGGCCTTCGCCTTCTCCGTGGCAGAGAACCTCTTCGATGGCGCCATTGGTGTCGCAACTGGCGATGGAGCAAAGGGGGAGAAGCGAGCGGAATGGGAAGAGATGGGCGACGGGAGCTCTGCCCCCCTCCCCATTTATAGCAGAAGAAGGCCAACCAATGCCCCCAACGATCACAGGTAATGATGGTTTTTCCTTGCATGCAGCAGGGACTCGTCAAATCGGGCAGTTGCTGAGGCGACATGGGGAAGCGGAGACTCCCATTTCCTGTCAATCGCCACGTGTCGACCAAGGCCGCCGGCTAATGGGGCCCGCGGCGCTCCGCACTTGCCCTTCGGCTTCGCCTCGAAGCCAAGCTAGAGCGCACCTTGGGCCCAGGGGCTACTGTCGGCGTTCTGGGAACGGGGGTCCCAGACTTGCCTGCCTGCGGACCATGGTGTGGCTCTGCAAGCGGGCCAGTACGACCCAACTTCAACAACAAACATTCAAGACCCTCGCAAGGGGCCAAGCCTCGCGAGGCGTACGACACAAGACCTCCTCATGAGCGGCCTCACCAGGCTGGCTCGCAAGGGGCGGAGAGATCCAGGCTAGGCAAACCTCGTGAGGTTCCAATGGCGTGATCCATGAAGATCGAGGCCACGAGGGTGCCAGGCGGGCGCCAGCGCTCATAGTGTCCTTGTTTCCTCTTTGGTGTTAAGGAGGCAAGTGCAGACGAAGAGTACCGTGGCATCAAGCAAAGGTTTCCATATCGGTGAAATGAGACCAAGACCAGCAGGACGGCAGGAAGGAGGTCACTATGGAGCACAAGACGGCATCACCACCAGAGCCTTTGGCAGGCGCAGACCGCTTTTGTCAGGATAGCTTGTACTAGTTGTCCCCTTTCAAATTAGCCATTGTTGGCTCCTTCCTGCTCAATATTTGGGGAGAGGACTAGGGCCTCTATAAATAGAATTAGCCACAACAGTAGGGGGGACCCGACCCATCCTCACATCCACCAATCACAAGAACACCTGTCCTTAGGAGGCGGTTCTTCCCCTTGTACTATTCATCCTCATCCCAAGAGGCAATCCACCACACCACACTAGAGTAGGGTATTACACCGCAACGGTGGCCTGAACCGGTATAATTCTTGTGTCTCTTGTGTTGCGAGTTCATGGAGCTAGCCTTTGAGATCGCGAAGTGCTTGAGGGCGTGATCGGTGAGGGAGAGATCTTCACGTGCACCCAAGTGTTCGAACCTTAAGGGTTTTGCCGGAACCCGAAATCCGACAGCTGCCATGAGCTGGGCATGGGCGGCCGTGATCTGGACTTGGAAGGGCTCCGTCATCGCAAGGTATGCGGCAGAGGAACGGACGGCTACTCGAATACTCTCGGTGATTGCCAACTCTTCGGCCGTGGGTTGCCGACCGTTGTCAAAGAAGCTTCGTTCGATTTGTGTGGTGACTGCCATGAGCTAGGCGTGGGCGGCCTCGACATGATCATGGGCGGCCTCCATCAGGGCTAAGGCCGCCACCGCGGAACGGACAACTATTGTGCCGCTCTCGCCAGTTGCTATCCCCGAGGCAAATGTTGCTGCCGCCACCTGGGAAGCAACATCGGCCATTTGGGCTGCCTTGGCCACCCAGTCACAGATTGCGGCAACGCTCATGCACCTTGTTAGCACGCGCATGGTGGTTGCGGCCATGCTCTTGCCGGAGTGGGCCGGCAAAGTTGCCCTCACGATGCGGGTCCACATCCCCATCTTTCACCGGCGATGATTGAACAATGAAATGATATTTGGGGAGCGAGCTAGTGTGCTTGACACGCCGGCTATGGACTGTAGGCGACACACCTTCTCGTGTAAGCCATAGGCGTACTATACACCGATGATGCTCCAGGATATTTGGTACTACAACTCACACGGTTGGTGATAATAAACTATGTGGGATCTACTTGATTCTTCATCTTGATTTGAAGTACATAATGGGGACACAATGGCAATGGACGTTGTTTGAATTGCTAGAACTTTTTTTTGCAGTGAACATGCAACTATATGTGTGTCGTAAAAAAATTGGAATTATTCAGGGTTCGTTTGGAAATTTTATACATCAAATTGGTTTTCTAGCCATTTCAGGTACACAATTCAAAATTAAAGCATATGCACATGGTCCGGTGCACTAACATGGGTTTTAAAATCATATATGTGTCCATGGGTTTATGCTTATGGCCCATACAAGAAATGGGGATAAATTTCTAACACCATGGCATCGTGGCTCTCCGGCAAATGTTGAGATACTTGCCTTTGTAATTATAGTAAATCAAAAACCCGTCTGAAATTCATGAAACTTGACATGATATAATGGAATGGCAGTGACATGCCGTGGTAAAAATATTGCCCCATTTGGGGCAGGTGTGGATATAAGCTTCTCGCAAACCACAACTTCTCTCACAACAAGCCTGATGGTTTTGGTAGGGTACGTGCCACCTTTGGGGACAAAACGATATCCATTGCCTCTTATTGCTTTCAAAATTTTTCTCGTGTCAACATAGAACAACAGGAGTGTTGTGTCAATTTTTGGGATTTTTCGGGGTTTGTTTGGACATTTTTATGCATTAATTGAGTTTTCAATGCATTTATGTGCATAGTGCATATTTGAACTACATGCACATGCTCTAATGCATATAAATTGGTTGAAAATTGAAATATGTGTCCTTGGTTGCATGCTTAGGTCCCATGCAAGAAATGGGAATAATGGCAAACACCCTGCCACCTCACTCGGTCGCAAACATTGAGATACCTGGTTTTAAAATTCTAGTAAATCCAAAACTTGTCTGAAATTCATGAAACTTGGTATGCTATCATGGAGCGGCATCAACATGCCGTGGTAAAAATTTTGTCCCATTTGGGGTAGGTCTGGGTATAAGTTTCTCACAAACCAGAGCTTCTCACAACAAGCCTGATGGTTTCGGTATGGAACGTGCCTCCTTTGGGGACGAAATTATATCCGCCGCCTCTTATTGCTTTCAAAACATTTCTAGTGTCAACATAGAACAACAGGAGTGTTGTGTTAAATTTTGTATTTTTTTCAGGGTTCGTTTCGACATTTTTATACATTAACTGGGTTTTCTAGGCATTTTATGTGCATAATTCAAATTTGAACTACATGCACATGCACTAGTGCATATAAATTGGTTGAAAAATGAAATCTTTGTCCTTGGGTGCATGCTTAGGCCCCATGCAAGAAATGGGAATGAATTTCAAACACCAGGGCACCATTGATTGCCAGCAAAACGTTGAGATACTTTGTTTTTAAATTCTAGCAAATCCAAAACTCGTCTGAAATTCATGAAACTTGGCATTCTATCATGGAATGGCACCCGACATGCTATGGTATTTTTCGTGTCCATTTTGAGAGAAGGCGCACTCGAATAACAGCAAACAAAGGCATTTTGAAACAAATAGCTGCCACTCTAACATCCCAAACGTTTGTATAATTCAAATCGTGTGTGTTATGTTAACCATTCACGTGATGCAACGTGTCTTCGTTTTAATGGCTATAGGAGGTGCCATGCGGACAGCTGCTTGACTGAGCGGGGGCGTGCGAGTGTAGTCTGATGCGTAGGCTGGCCGAGAGGCGTGCAAGCTGTCCTCCGATGCACAGGTGCACCAGGAAGCATGCGAGCTGTACGCTGCATAGGCTCACTGGGAAGCGATCCCTTTGACTTCCATGGCCTCCCGCCTTCCTCTCCATTAATGGCGCCCGAGCCGCTGCTTAATACGGGCGGCCTTAGTGTTCGCCTCACATTCCCCTCCCGCCTGCAGACCTCCACCAACGTCATGGCTCAGAAGGATCATCTGCCACTAGTCTTCAAGTTTGGTGAAGTCGACTCTGAGCTAGAGGAGATAGAAAATAAGGAGGAATGGGGACTCATGGACATGGCCCAGAATGAGCTGGCTGCGGTGGATGCTGCCCCCGCTCCCGTCCCAGCTCCCATCCCCGCGCCCGCGCCAGCTACCATCCCCATAGCATTGATGGGCTGGTCGCCGAGCACTATCGAAGAGATGGAAGCCGCAGGCATCAGCAAGGTCTCTGCGGACCCACGAGAGCTCGTGTACATGCCAGCACCAGCGCCCGTGCATGCCCCTCCACCTACCGCGGCGCCGGTCCCCGTGCGTGCGCCCCCCTCAGCGTCATGGGACGCCGCCATCGACCGCTACCTCTCAGCTCCGCTAGCTGTCGTCCTCCCGCACCCATCCCGTCGATCGCTTGATGACATGATGTTTGATTTACAAGTGAAGAACATTTTGTGCTGCATTGAAGACTTCAGCAATTGCGTCCCGAAGGACGACAACGACGGCGCGGCATGCCGCTGGAAATAGTTTTTTTCTAGGGTTTAATACTGTATCTTGATCATATGAATATAAATTCGCAGTATGACTGAATGAAAGATATGGTTTGAGCGAACTTTTGTTTTTCTCTCTTAATGTACATACTTATCAAATGATTTTCTTTTGGAAAAAATGTTGCAAATGTTTTGGTTAGAACACCCGTATGCAAACCGGCAGCTTCCCCGGGACACCAAGGGAAAATGTGTCAAGCAGGATCTGTGCAGCTCTTGATCGCAAACGTTTTAGATAGAACACCCGTATGTAAAGTGAGAGCAGGATTTTTGCATCTCTTCAATGCAAACGGTTCTTTTGGATGACCCGTGTGCAACCACTTACAAACAATTTGGTAAGATTTGCATCTGCATATTGAGTATGTTGTTATTTGTCAAACTGGAAAGATTGACATTTGTTGATCTAGTAACATTGCCATTTGTCAACCTTGTAACACTGCGATTTGTCAAAATATGAAGCTAAAAATCACTAGCGGTAACTAATTTTGCAACTAAAATTCAGTAATTAAGCATAGATTTCATTAATAGATTAAGTAGTCGTTCTTTATATAAACAGTTCAACTCGACAGCTGAACCGACCAAACTTTTCACCAATTGTTGCCAACGACGTACTGAAAATAGCTAGTTCTACTTTATATACTAACTAATTTTAAGTACGTTGTACAGTTTCACCACATCTATAGTTAGATGAACTGAAAAAAATAACCCCTAAATACTACTACTACGGAGGGGCTTTGTACTACTTCCGGCAGCCTCTCCTCTGCCGAGCATGCTCAGTAAGAGGCAAAGGAGGAGGAGCCTACCGACGAGCTGGACAACTACAACACGGTGCCTGCCACTGCTGCACCTTCAGCGGCGCTTGCCTCGAATGCCCTCTGCCGCTCCAAACGACCCCTCTCAAAGCGATGTTTCTCCTTGTAGATCTCCTGATTCCTCGCCTTTGAGGCAGCGTTTGCCGTGGCCACGGTGGCGGTAAAGCGCTTTCCATGCTCGACGAGGCGCTCCTCCTCCTCCCGCAGGAACTCGGTGTAGCACGCAAGGTCGCTGATGCACATGTGGGCATCCACCTCTGCCTCCCACCTTCGGGCAGCGGTGGCAGAGCGGGTGATGACCACGGCGATCGACGTTTGGCTAGCGGCCACGACGGCCACCTCCCGCCTTCGGGCCACGGCAGCGGAGCGGGCGATGGCCCTTGCTTGTGACGGTGGTTTGGCGGCAACGGCAGCCGGCAACAGCTGCCGATGGGCAGCGGTGGCGAAGCGTGTGGTGGTTGTTCTGTGCACACCCAACAGGGATGCCACGCCCACTACACTACGCTGGGGACTGCGCCGCCGTCACGGTGTAGCCTCCCAGCAGGAGCTGTCGTTTGATGACGGCGGAGTGGTTGAGCGAAGACAACAGACCGGTGCCATTGGCGATTGTGGGAGAAGCAGACGAGATAAGCTACTGGGAGGGAGGGGAAAATTCGACGCAGGACTCGCCGGCCATGTGGGTTTATATAGCAGGCTGGTAAGCATTGGGATTTTGGGGATTTCACTGAGTTGTGCGGGAAGCTTGTGCGGGAACCTGCGAGGTAGTGTGGGAACGGGCTCACCGACGATTCATTGGCGCCACCGTTTGGCCAAAAGAATGCCCCCAGCGCTGCGCAAGCTTGCGTTGTAAGCCGTCTGTGGCAGCGGAGTGACAAGACGTGTGAGAGGAGGATGAATGGCCACATACACATACGGTTAATAAAAAACCGTTTGCAATTTAATTACCTACTATACCCCTGTCCTGGTTTACAAGTAGGATTTAACTAATAAAATACGAATGCAAGTCGCCAAAGATTATATAGTTGGATTCGTATTTGAACATAGTTTCCAATTATATAATTTTTATCACATGCATTAACATTTTGTTGGTAGGGGACTATAGACCAAGACGGAGGTAGTAGCACACGGCCGCTCTCTACGCAGCGACACAACTGTCGGCCTGCTTGTAGGCGACCATTTTCTGCGTGTTCAACTACTCTATGCCTGTGGTTGCTTGCGGTTGAGGCGGCCGCGGCACGCTCTACTCGCGTCTAGCCGCGTGCGCTCTACTCTCGCAACCCTCCGGGTGCTCTGCCCTCGTCCCTCCACGCACGCTGCCAGTGTTTCGGGCTAGCGCACGATCATGCACATTCATGTGCATGCGGTTAAGCCGGGCACGGCACGACAATGTAGTTACCCGCTCCAAAAGCTGCCATACGGATGGGCAGAGAATCCAGGCCGCCCGGCCCCCATTTATTCCTGTGGCCATTTACCTTCATCTCTCGCGTCACATGACAAAATAAGCACACCCACAACGACACATACAGATAGGACAACCAGCGGTTCCACTGGAGATCCCCGTGGCTCCAATGGCGCTCCCAGCGGCCGACGATGACAACGGCGGGCAGTTCACCACACATCACATAGTGGACACCCACGTGAGGGGGAAGGCCCTCTGTCGGTGTACAAAAAGAAGGGTACACTTTTTGTACCCCTATAACTGTGCACGGGCAGTCTGAGCCATGGGCACCACCACACTAAGCAAGGCAAGGGAGGTGAGCCAAGGTAAGGCCGAAGCTCAGGAGAAGCAGAACGACGCCAAGACCAGGACCACAAAGAGCAAAGGGGACGAAGCAGACCCCCCCGGCAAGATCCTTGCCGGGAGGCAGTTTTAGCAAACCCGGCAAGACCCTTGCCATGGCAGCTCGCTCCACACCTACGGAGTGAGTCACCCTTGAGTCCACTGCCCCCATGGGGCAAGGATTTGGGAGACATCCCCGTGGTGGCATGCAGATCTTTGTGAAGACATTCAAGATCAGATACACCCTTTAGAAGATGATGATCCTTGGCGGGATCCCAGCCGAGGAGGACCACAAGGCCCCCGGCAAGAGCCTTGCCGGGGATGACAGCAGGCGCCACGGCAAGACCCTTGCCAGGGCCCCGGCAAGGCCCTTGCCAAGAACACCCGTAGGGCCACCATTAGGCCCACACCAGTCAAACCTCCACAGCCGTTCGCATGCAGCTGCCGACCCAACCGGCTGGGTAGGCACCTGCGTGGCGGCATGCGGATCTTCATGGAGACCCACCACTGCGCCACCTCAGCTGCCTGCCTGCCTACATGGCACCGCGGGAGCCGATGGCCAGGGCGCGTGTCGACATGAGAGGGAGCGGCGACGGACGAGACATGGCTCTCCCCCGTCCCCGATAAAGCAAGGAGACCTGGGCAAGACGCATTAAATGCGCCTAGTCATGTAATGCAAGAGATAAACTCACATCACTGTACCTTTTCGACCTCCTGTGTGCCACTGTGGCAACCCCTTTCCTATAAAAGGAGGCCCGAGGCGACCAGGAGGAGGATTCGGCTTTTTGGAGCTCCCCACGCCCCATAGCTAGCTCAAGAACACAGATATACAATCCACCAAAGCAGGAGTAGGGTTTTACGCATCCTCGCGGCCCGAACCTGGATAAACGAACCTTGTGCTATCTGTTTGATCCGCTCTTCTCATGACCCCGCGCCCCGCAACCGTAGTAGGGATTCTTGTGATCCCATAGGTGTCGTTCCCACCGACATCTTTGGCGCGCTAGGTAGGGGGCGCAGTTGTGAGAATCAGCTCTAGCAATCAGCTCAGCACTCCTTCGTCTTCATGGCGCTTGGAGAAGGACAGAGGCCAGAAGATCAGCGCTCGAGTGACTACAAACAGAAGCTAAGTTGCACTGAACCCTTATTTGTTCTATCCTTTTTATATGAGGTTATTCCCCCCGGAGATGTCACGCCTTTGTATGAGAAACCTGCACGCCAGGGGGCTCTCCCACGATCGGCAACTCCCTTGCCCTGTTTCGAGTCCACTCAACAGCTCAAGCGGCTGCGTCGAGAATGGCAGAGTAGCCTTCCGCGACCAACAACGCTCTCGATTCTGACTCGAGTCAAGCTCGACAGTTCAAGCGGCCATGTTCGGAACGGAAAGGTGGCTCGTCCGGCAGCACGCGTACCCAGCAGGCCCATGGGGATCCGTCCCCAAAACGCCACTAGGGGCTTCCGCACTGGCGAGCCTACCCAATCGGCGTAGGGCGCGCATACAAAGAGGAATTGAACGGGGAAATAACGTGCATGAAATTAAAATTACTGCAAAGTTATATTACATCACATCATTTCTGCGGTTCTAACTAAAGATGAAATTTGTCTTGGTCGTGAACCTGCAGCGGCGGTGAAGAACGGGATGCCTAATCCCGGCGCTGGCCTTCCACCCTCTTGATTTCGTCGATGATGCTGATGACGGGCTTGATGCGCTCCTTGAGCACCGTGAGGTCAACACCCTCCGGCAATCTATCCATCGCGGCACCGAAGTCGAGGTCGGGATTCCAGTCCGCCATCTTGGTGAGGACCTTGGTCATGACCCCCTGGCAAAGTCGCCGGGCTTCCGCGGCCAACGTGGCCGCTCGGTTGGAGTGAAGATAACCCAAGGCTCCGAGGACGCCCTCGAAGAACAGGGTCAACTTGGTGTTGACAGTCCCGCTGCGCTCAGGGGCGTACCTCACGTTTGGCATCCCCATGGTGGCCAACTGCGAGGTGACCCTGCCGGCGACCTCCTCCAGACGGCTGATCCATCTGTTCTCACCCGCCACATAATCCTGGTGGGAGGCGGCCTCGTTCGCCCGCAGCTGCTTCTCCTCCTCCAGGCTCCTGGTCAAGGTCTCCTCCCAAGCCCTGCTCTCCGACAGCATCTCCTCGAGATCCTCCAACTTCAGCTTGAGATCTCTGACGGAGTTTTGCGCTTCGGAGAGCTCCCCAGCCCTGCTGATGACCGCTCCTTGCGCCTCCACCAAGGCGCTGTTGAGCGTGCTCTTCTCATTGGACAGCTTGAGGGCCTGCTCCTTCAGCTCGTCCTGTGCCACCTCCAACTCCCGTACCTTGCCGGCATGTGCCAGAGCCTGGGCATCGAGTGCCTCCTTGTGCCTTTGCTCCAGCTCGCGAGTCCGCCGCGCGACAAGGGCCTCGAGCTCCTCATCCTTGCCACGGAGCGCTGCGTCAAGCTTCGCCTCACGCGCGTTGAGGTCCTCTTCCTGGGAATCCAGTGCGGCTTGATGCTGGTTCCGGATGGCCTCGGCCGCGGCAGCCAAGTTCGCCGCCTGTTCCTGGGCCTTCTCGATGTTAGCCATCTTCATGGTGAGCTCGACGTTGCGCTTGGCCAATTCCTCCTGAAGGGCCCTCTGCTCCTCGCGAGTCTGGTGGAACCAGGTCTGTGTCTCAGCAACGCGCGCCTTGAAATCCACCTCCGCCTGGTCCACCGTTGCCATCCTGGACTTAACCTTGTCCAGACGGACATGATAGAGCGCCTGGATTTTTCGGAAGTTGGCCCCCATAGCGCGGAAAAGCTGCTCTTCTGGAGAACCGTCACCGCCAACGCCCAGCTCACCGACAACCTCAAGACCGGTGGCGGCAAGCACCTCGCTGTCAAAGACTTCCCCTTCGGCGGGCGCCCAGGAACTTGACTCCCCTGGGAGGTGGACGAAAAGATCGTCGCCCACCTTCAGATACCTGCCAGGGCCCGAGGTTGAGGAGGGAGGCTGATCATCAACCACCTCTTCCTCGGCGGTGGCCTTGCCAGCTTCCCCGGCAGGCCCACCGTTGGCGCTCTCGGCAGAAGCCTCCCTGGTCGCCTTGGCGGCCCCCGCCGCGGTGTCCTCGGCAGCATCCTTGGCGGCCTCATCAGCGGCGACCTTGGCAGCGTCCTTGGCGGCCTCCTCAGCAATGTTCCCAGCAACGGTATCCACGTCCTCCATACCTGTTGAAGGAGGGTCTGGGTAGTAATGGGAGCATGGAAGCCAAGAAAAGAATAAGGGAAAAACAGAGACAAAGGACAGTAACTCACCAGTGCTAGGCTGTGAAGCAGAAGTCCCCTCTCCGCTAGCATTTGGCGCCGTGGCATAGCCACCAGCGCCCAAGTTCCCCGCTTCCTCCATGGGTGTGGGCTCCGTGCCTGATGCCCTTGCCGGGGACGCCCCCCGCGGCGGCGTAGTCGATGGGAGTGGTGTGTTAGGAGTAGCCCTTTGTGGCTCCTCCTGCTGCCGCTCCCCTCCTGCAAACCCGGCAAGGTCAGCATCATAGCATCGGACGCCTACCACATGTCGAGTAAGAAAAGGGTGACGAACTTACGCTGGGGGCTGTGCCGGGGGCTGCTGTCCGGGCTGCTCAACACCACCAGTGGCGTCATTGAAGCCCAGTTGGGGGCTGACTGCTCGACGAGGCCTTCGCCCTCTTCACCCTCTGGGCCAACGTCTCTGCATCCCTACAAAAGCAAAACCGGATCAAGATGGGTGGCTTAATTCAGAGGAATGGAAATGACAGTAAGGAACGGAGTACTTACTCGTCATCCACCCCCTCCTCTTCCACCGCTTTCCTCTTCCTCTTCGGGCTGAGAGGCCCGAGATCAAAAGTGACCCCCGCGTCAACATCCGAGTCGACATCTGTCGGAGGAGGCGAAGACGGCGGGGCTTGTGCGCGCCCAAATGAGGAAGGGGCTGTTGTCTTCTTCTTCTCAGCGGCCTTCGTCAGCCTCTTGGCTGCCGTGGCCCTCGTGTGGCGCCCAGACCGGTCAATTGAGGCCGCGCAGCCCTTCCGGGCCGGACCGGCTCACCGGAGCCAGCCCGCCGCGGGACTCGCCCTCTTCCCCTGGTTGGCGTCGAGCCCACCGCCACGTCCTCCTCCGACGATGACGACTCGTCGGCCGCATCTTCGACGAGCGGAGATCCAATGTCGGCGCTGCTGACCTCCCCGGAGGCCGCCGCCCACCGGGTGAGATCCTCTTCCTCCGCCGCTGTTGCGGCCTTGTCCTCCATGCCCCCGGCGCTGCTGGCATCCATGGCAAGCTGTGCCTTCCTCGCCCTAGTGGTGATGTAGTCCAGCTCTACCTGGGTGGTGTCCATGATAAGCCACCGCCTGGCGTCGGCATTGACGTACACCTCGATCAAGGTGTCGAAGAATTGCCGCACATCCTCGTCCTTCGGCTCCTCCCAGCTCGGGACAGGGCCGTGCACATTACAGTCCGGCATCATGGCGATGATCTCGGACCGACGCGAATTGTTGCACAACGGGACCACCCCCGCTGGCAGCTTGAAAAATGGCCCCTTGAGGGCCTTGCCAACCTTTGCGGCAGCCCTCGCGGCCTTGCCGGTCCGCTCGACCTCGCCATCGCGACCCACATCAAGCTGGAAAAGCCGCTAGCAGAAGTGGGCATGCGCCAGCACTGTGAAGTTGTGATCGAGGCCGGGGCGGAGTCGCATAATGTCAGCCGGGTTCGTAAAGAGCCAAGCTGGCCTCCCCTTGCTGTGCAATGGGGCGATCCGGCGGCGAATGAAGTCCGCCCCGATCATCTCAAGGGTGAGTCCGGCCTGGGTGAGCCGGAGAATCCTGGTGGTGGCGACGGTGAGCCTCCCATCGGCGGCGGCGACATCGCTCCAATCGCTGCCACGGACCGGCGGCACTCGGCGGACCTTGCAGAATTCCGGCGGGTTTTCATCTTTAATCCAGCACCACCGGCCACGCCATTCCTCCCACCTCTCCTTCACGGCACCGTCCGGGTACGCCCCCTTGGATCTTGGGATCCAGGTGACGCAACCAGAGACAGCTCCTCCCGGCTGGATTCGAGGGAAGAAGTAATGGCGGAAGAGCGTCCTGTTGGGCTGCACCCCAGCAAAGCCTTCGCAAAGATGCACGAAGAAAGCCATGCACACCACCGCATTCGGAGTAAAATCCAAGAGGCGAAAGCCAAAGGTGCGCATAACGTCGCAGAAGAAATCGGAGAAAGGGGGGCATAACCCGCAAGAAAAGTAATCAACGAAGAAGGGGTACCGATTTGGGGCAGGATCAGCGCAAGCGGCAGGAATGACGCGCGTCGCCGGGTGTCCCGAATCCTCTCCCCCCGTCTTCACTCCCCATAGGGGCTTGAAGGAGGCCCGGAGCTCTTGAACATCAACCATCAAGGGGAAGAAGAAGGCGGACTTCGTCCGGTCCCCCGACAGCGCGCTCTCCGGCGGCTCCACCGTCCCGGCGCCCTTAGCCACCCCCTTGCCCTTGGCGAATTTGGGAGCCATGGCGACCAAGAAGTTCAGAGGGCTGAGGAAGGGGGATGGCGAAGCAACGACGGTGGGCGACGGCGGAAGCTTAGGAAGTGAGGAAACGACGGCTCTGAGATTGGAAAAGGCATGAGGAAAGAGGAGAAAGTGAGCAGTGCGCCCGCGGTTATTCCTTTATTATGGGGGAAAAACAACGGGCCGCCTCCTTTCACCTTTACTACAATGTGACGCATGCATGCAGAGCTCAGCCCCACGCATGCCGCCCACGTCACACACGCCTCCCCACGCCGCGCCACGCGCGGGAAGCGTGGGAAGCACAACGCGTGAAGAAACTTACCGCGGTAAAAACCGCCCCGCCTGCCCGCGCACCGTTTTTGGGCCTAGCCCAACGACGCGATTGCGCTTATGTGTGGCCCAGGCCCGGGGGCTCCTGTCGGTGTACAAAAAGAGGGGTACATTTTTTGTACCCCTATAACTGTGCACGGGCAGTCTGAGCCACGGGCACCACCACAGTGAGCAAGGCAAGGGAGATGAGCCAAGGTAAGGCCGAAGCTCAGGAGAAGCAGAACGACGCCAAGACCAAGACCACAAAGAGCAAAGGGGACAAAGCGGACCCCCCCAGCAAGATCCTTGCCGGGAGGCGGTTTTAGCAAACCCGGCAAGACCCTTGCTGTGGCAGCTCGCCCCACACCTACGGAGTGAGTCACCCTTGAGTCCACTGCCCCCATGGGGCAAGGATTCGGGAGACATCCCCGTGGTGGCATGCAGATCTTTGTGAATACATTCAAGATCAGATACACCCTTTAGAAGATGATGATCCTTGGCGGGATCCCAGCCAAGGAGGACCACAAGGCCCCCAGCAAGAGCCTTGCCGGGGATGACAGCATGTGCCACGGCAAGACCCTTGCCGGGGCCCCAGCAAGGCTCTTGCCAAGAACACCCGTAGGGCCACCATCAGGCCCACGCCAGTCAAACCTCCACCGCCGTTCGCATGCACCTGCTGACCCAACCGGCTGGGCAGGCACATGCGTGGCGGCATGCAGATATTCGTGGAGACCCACCACTGTGCCACCTCAGTTGCTTGCCTGCCTACATGGCACCGCGGGCGCCGCTGGCCAGGGCGCGTGTCGACACGAGAGGGAGCGGCGACGGACGAGACAGGGCTCTCCCCCATCCCCGATAAAGCAAGGACACCTGGGCAAGACGCATTAAATGCGCCTTGTCATGTAATGCAAGAGATAAACTCACATCACTGTACCTTTTCCACCTCCTCTGTGTCACTGTGGCAAACCCTTTCCTATAAAAGGAGGCCCGAGGCGACCAGGAGGAGGATTCGGCTTTTTGGAGCTCCCCACGCCCCATAGCTAGCTCAAGAACACAGATATACAATCCACCAAAGCAGGAGTAGGGTTTTACGCATCCTCGCGGCCCGAACCTGGATAAACGAACCGTGTGCTATCTGTTTGATCCGCTCTTCTCACGACCCCGCGCCCCGCAACAGTAGTAGGGATTCTTGTGATCCCATAGGTGTCGTTCCCACCGACACCCTCTCGGTAGTGTACATGAATGATCCGGTCTCGGTGGAGAGCTCCATACAAACTGTGGAGCAGTTCCTTGCCGAGGACAAGTACCAAGTGGTCGGCTTTGACCTCGAGTACACCATCGGTCATGCCGGGCACGATCAGAAGGTTGTCGCCGCCCAGTTGTGTGTGCGGCATGACGTCCTCATCTACCACTACCACTTGGCCACAAGTCCTTGCGAGCGTTTCTCTGGGTTTAACGACAACTCCGACTATACTTTTGCTATGGTGGACACCACCAATGATCTAAAAGCGCTCATGGTTTCAGGCTTGAAATGCCCGAATCTTGTCAACATCCAGCACCACTACAAGGTCTGGGGAAGCGACCAAAACAAATTGAACTCCCTGGTTGACCTCGCCTTGGCCATCATCGACCCCTACTACATGAAGATGGAGAACGAGAGCAAGAAGGACAAGAACGCCTGGCACAGTTGCTGAAGGTCTTTGGCTGGTTAGCAAGGAACTGGTTGAGTGTAGCAAACTGATTCTGATTGTTGCCATGGCCTTGGTTCCCTTGGTTGCGCTCTTGCAGAATTTGCATGATCAGCTGCGTGTTTGCATTGGTAGCGGCCATCACAGCTTGCCATGCCTCCGGAGGTGGAGGTGGAGGTGGTGGTGGCGTGTTTGCATTGAGACTGGATGAACAACATGTCAAGTATGCGTCCAAGGATGTGTACACAAGCTACGAGATGTACAAGCGGATCGTTGACATGAGGAAGTGTCTTCTTCCTGCCCCAGACGAGGGATCAAGCCACAGAGCAGTGGCGGGAGCATAACGAGAACTAGATGACTAGACGATCGTTTCTCCTACTTTATAATGCATGCATTATTTATTGAGGTGTGTGCGGATGATCTGTATAGTCACTTATGTAATTGGATGTTTATTTCAGTTATATATCTACATGTTATTCTTCTATAGACAGAGCAAATCACACGGCTTATTAGCAGCAATTGTCTGTGTTATTATTGGTCTTCGCACACATCTTTTTTAGTTGAACCGTTTCCACTGTGTTGCCTAATCACATATAGTTCATCCTAGTGGACTGTATGCTGTATATCGCACACACCTTCATTTGGCTGCTCGTTTCTTTTGTTCCTCCTCATCACAAATAGTTAATTGAACTGAAATGTATGCCCTGCGTCGCACATGCAACTAAAATCTGAACTATGTTTGATGCATCCGTCATCGCAAATGTTTTGCACCTTTTTTGACGGGTTTTTTACACCACCATTAGCGATTATGGCATCGCACATAGTTTCGTCGAAGGGTCTCTGATTCGACTATCTCTTTGGACCATCCTGCAGTAGTGCATAGTCTATATCCGTGGACGGGGCTATTCGAATAGATCGTTAACCCTGCATGGGTGTACTTCTTCACACACGCTCTCACCACTTATCACCATGTACACGACATGTATCTCGGCAACCTTCAAGTGGAGGCCTGGCGAGGGTGTTGGCCACGACCTGACTAACCACACATGACTCTAGTCCAGGTTTGTCACCTATATGAGGTTCAATCCGCAAAGGAAGTCCATCTGTAGTTTCTATCACGGCCTAAAACCAAGAGAACAGGGTTCCTAAGAGCAGCAATCGGGTGACACTTGGTACACCGTGCCTCGTGCCTGCCACAACAAGCTCACCCCGTCGGACAATGCTATGCAAGGCCCCTAGCACAACCTACAAACACCATAAACTAGTTGGAACTCCTAGAGAAAGATCAAGGCGGCTAATAAGTCGAGAGGGTCAATTAAGTACCCCAATGTGTGGTGGTAATTGTTCTTGGATCACAAACACAGAACTCAGTTATTAAGGACGGTCTCAATGAGACAACCCACCATGTACTCCTACATGGCCTCTCATCGCTACCTTTACCAAATTGGGTTCACACACTTAACTCTCAACATCAGGAGATAACATACCACTCAAATCCATCCTAGATGAATCAAACCTGACACAACTCGAAGCAATAGCAAGCATTGCATGGATATGAACACATCATGAGCTCAAGCACCTCCTACACATGCTAGTGGGTTCCAACTATTTTCTCTAGCAAAGACAGGTCATGCAAAGGATTGGGTTCAACTACCACAACAGAAAGTAGCAGTTGACACGTTGTTGTCCTAATGCAGTAAAAGGGAGCAGGGGCAAGAGAGTGGGGTTGTACGAATGATCAACGGGAATTTCTTGGCAAGGGGATCAACAAGGTAGTACTTCTCCTCAGACAGGGGCCCGATGCCACTCACAGGAGCAGGACCTATCGAGAGGGACAATTTCGGTAATCAATACACAAGCATATGCAACAATATGATGCATGAACATGGCATGTAGATGTGATGTGGTTTGAGCTAATGTAACTAGCATTCTATTAGAATAAAGTCCGTTTGAACCAAGGGTTGAAATGCAACTCCAAATTAAACAGTTATAAATGCCATTTAGGTGCTTTCAGATATACATCATGTATACGTTACTTTTTCATGCATGAGCATGCTACAGATGGATAGATTGAATTTTTATGATAATTTTTCATATATATATATATATATTATTTCAATCTGAGCTACAGTCTATTTTCTTTGAATTTTTGAAGTTTAAACAATATTCTGGAATTTTTTGAATTATGAATAATCCAGAAAATTAATTACTGTGTCATGCTTGCATTAGCAAGTCAACAGCGCTGACTAGGGTCAAACCTGACGCGCAGGGCCCACACGTCAGTGACACAGGGTTAACTGGGTTAATTAACACTAAGATTAAACCTAAACTAATAATTAATCATTGCCTGGCCCAGATGTCAGTGTCACGGGGTGGGGTGGTTAGTGCCCTAACTAAAACCCTGATCGGCGGGGCCCACCAGTCAAGCCGTCGAGGTCGTTGCCGGCGACCTCTGGTTGTGGCTTTGTCTACACTGCGGATCATGCAAGCGGGGGCTGAGGGCACCGGGGCTAGCCCGTGCTCTCCCACACCTAGTGGAGCAGGTGGATGGCGGCGGGGACGCCAGAGGTCACCGGAGCAGAGCTCGCAGTGGCGGCCAGAGATCGAGCTTGGACTGGCGCGTTGTTGTAGCACGCAAGTGAGTGAGGTAAGCAGCGGGTCGGAGGCTACACGATGCCTCGAGTGTGATGGACAGGTAAGGGGGGCCAAAGGGTCACCGGGGTTGCATCGGCGGTGAGCCCTTGTGGCGGTGAGAGCGGCTCCAATTGCCGCGTTGGTTAGAGAATGCAGACGACCACGGGGAGACAGGGGAAAGAGGCAGGGGCTCACGGGGAGTCTAGAAGAGACAACGACGAGGCCGAGGATGGTTGGATGGCTACGTGGCATTGCCGGCGATCTCTGAGGGCAAAGGTTGAAGATGGCGGTGGTGGCGGCGCTGCATGGAGCTCCGACTTGGTTTCTTTGGCGTGGAGAAGCGGCACTAGGGTCCGAAGCTCGGGGCCAACTCATGGCGGCACGGGAACGGCGGTGGCTATGTAGGCGGGGAGCGGCGGTGTCAGGGTACACAAACAGGGGTGTATGTTTCCCCTTACTTGTACACGGATAGCAAACCACCGACCTGCCAAAGATGATGACATCCAAGACCAGACCGAGCAGAAGAGATCAGCTCTTTGAGGAATCAGAGTGCAGATCGAGAAGACCAAGCCAAACCAAAGGAGCAAAATATCACTGGGGGGAAACCTCCCTTGCCGGGTAGGCAAACCTAGCGAGGATGAGGTTACCCCGAAGACAAGCCGCAAGACTGTCCCGGTAGGCTTACACTACTGGGAAAAGGCTAATTAGTGGCGCGCCTATTTTGGCCATTAATGGCGCACTATAGTTGCGCCACTATCATCACGCCACTAGTAACAAGTATTAATGGTGCACCCCTGGTGCGCCATTAGTATACCAGACAATAGTGGCGCACCTAGTAGTGCGCCATTAATATGTCCCCTGGTGCGCCATTACTATGCCTCCCAGGGGGCCATATTTACCTTGTGCTCTAGGTTACTAATGGCGCACTGCTAGATAATGCGCCCCTAGTGTGTTTATTGCAGTGCGCCACTAAAGTGCAGTATGGTGCGCCACTAGTATGAATATTAGGAATTTTTTTCTTTTCTGATATTTGCACAGGTTACAAAATATATTACTGCATAGAATATAGACAACACAACATATAAACAATAGATTTATCGAATACAATAGAAGATTAGTCTCAGAATACAATTCATCATATTAGTCTTCAAATTCAAAAGACCAAACAAAGTTAGAACATTACAAGTCACGAGACCGCGAGTAGCGAGTTTGTCTTCACATTACAAGTCTAAATCGATCATCTAAACTACGATCACATAGAAGAGAGTTGCGGTCATCACGATGAGCATCATCGCGATGAAACTGGTCTTCATCCGGTTCCTCCTCCGCTCCCTCCTCTCTCCCGCTAGATAACGCGCGTATCTAGCTTCCGCCTCCGCCCTAGTGGTGTACCCTTTGTAACTATTACCGCTGAAATGGTGAGCCTGTCTCCGACACTCCTCCCAGTCGTCGTAGACACCGGGAACCTTACCCTTGTACACGACATACGACGACATCTCTATGCACTAGACAAACAAAACGTTAGTAGCAATTCACAGACAATATATAAGCAATATATAAGTACGCAACAAAAGGATCGGAAGAGAAAAGAAACACAGTAATAGCATGATTCATGGTCCTTCTAATAAATAGCATCGATTACATATAAGTTGAACGACTGTCCAAACCAAAGAGACATACAAGTTCATTAAAGTTTAATTACAACATGAGCTAATCGATATTTCAGAACTACATAACATCACTACTTTCGACTCGACTCAGGGACCGGAGCAAGGATGAAGCCGCCGTCTTTTGTGATGGTCATGAAATCGTGATCGTTGTCAGCCTGCATTTTTAGTGTTGTTTCTATTTCACTGTTGGGCGGTTGATATCTGAGGTAGAACTGCCCCGAGGTACGAAGGACATCTTGATGGATGATTTCCGCAAACTCCGATTGGATGCGAAAGAATTCTTGTCTGAGGTCCGCGTCTTGGATTGCCGACAAGCGTGTGGCCCAATCTTTGAGACTATTTGGTAGCAGAAGATGATTATGGTCCCATACTGTGACAGCCTGGTTTTTGCCCTCTCTTATTTGTTTGAGTTTTCATTTGAATTTTTTTTGAAACTTGGAATTCTTGAGCCTTTTCATTTGGACTTAAACATTTGGGCATCCTTGGCTTTCACCCAAGTGCTTCATTTATCTCCCAAACCCTCATTTCACTTCTGATCCACCTCCAAATAATCTTTGGAATATTTTTCATAAATGGAAAATATTCATTTCCACTCAAAAACCCTTAGGAAAATCTGTTTGCTCCAAAGCAACCCTAATTTTTATGGCTCAGAAAATTCTGAGATAATTCACAAATATTCTAGAGACCCTAGGGCACCTCCCTGAGCAAAAATATTTCGTCACTTTTTGGAATATTTTTGCTACAGTAAATATTTTTTGTTCTGGACAGAAATGGTGGTTTCTACAGCAACTACCATTTTACTTACTCCTTTTTACCTGAACTTTCTTGTGCTTATTTACCTTAGTAACTCTAAGCTAGCCTCCAACAAAGCACAGCTCCAAACACCCAGCCATTCGACCACAGTAACATCACAAAGTTACTGACCAGAAACTTACCTGGTTTGTAAAATCTTCTCTACTGCACCTGGATCCAAACCAAACCATGGTATACTTCAAAACCACCACGAACAACATGCCAGACATGATTTTTGGACGAAGGCTGGCCTCAGGAGAGAGTTCGCATGGTGACCACGCGTGTCCACTATGCGAGGCATGTGTGTCGACGCGCTTTGGGTGCCGCCGAACGCTCTATTTGCGCGTGCTCGCTTCCCCCGCCTGCCCAACCTTGCCAAAACTCGCCACCATCACCATCTTGATGCCCTTAACTCCGCCCTGGCACTCGTCGACGCCGGAGCTGGCCGCCACAAGCACGGGCAAGGTCCGGCCAGCCCAACAGTGCGGAGCGCACTGTGCTCGTCGTCACCCCCCTTGATCCTATGCTCGTCTCCGCTCGCCCACAGTGGTCGCGTGACCTCCGTCGCCTTCTCCCCCTCTCACTGACGCCGCTCGTCACCGGGCGCCGTGGACAGATGTCCACCGGCAGAGCCCGAAGCACCCTTGCCACTCGCCTATATATAGAGCTCCTCCCCAACCTCCTCGAGCATCCTCCAGCACTCACACACACTCCACGGTCGAGTAGGAAGCCGCAGCCCGGCCGGGCAGGCCTCGGGCCACCGTCCCTGAGCTCGAGCTCACCGGCGATCCCCTCTGGTCGCTGTGGCAGCTCCAGCCCCTCCCAGGCCTGGGCGACCCCTCCAGGGCCTCCGCCTCTCTCCGGTGAGGCTGTCTCGCTCGCTTGGAGCCTCTGGAGTGGCCCCTGATCGCCATGTTCTTCAACTCCAGTGACCTCCTCATTCTGCCTCCGCTCGCAAGCTAGATTCCGACGCCGTCCGACCACCCCTAGCCATGCTATGGGTACGGGCAGGTGCGCCTCGACCATCTACTGGTACTGGTACGGGCGAGAGCTCCGGCGAAGCCGCGGCCATCTCTGTTTCTCTCCCCCTCTTCCCCCCACCTGACTAGCGGGGCCCGCTAGTCAGCCACTCAGTACGCGCGTGAAGCGGTACGAGTGGTGGCGCCCCTGGGCTTTATGCCTTCGACGTCACCCCCCAGTCTTTTTCTTTTTATTCAAATTCATTTGAATTTACAGAACACTTCAAACAGTTATAACTTTTTAAGCATAAGTCCAAATGAATTGATTCTTTTTGCATTGTGTTCTTTGAAAGAAAATCTAACAGCTCACCATAGATGAGATTTTTCTGAGCTGTTTAGAATTTCTGGTGAATTTCAGAAGTGTTCTTGATATTTTCTTTTTGTGTTTGAAATTATTTTCAGAAGGTGAGCCTTGTCTTGAGCATCACCAGGAGGCTTGTGAACCTCATCTGCACTAAGGCAAGCCACAGCAACATTTTTATGATGCCATTTCAATATTTGTGATTTTCTCTCTTGAATGAAATGGTTAATCCTTGCATTTAAATAATTATTGAGTTATTTGCATTCTGTTACATGTTGGACAGTTGTTATGCTTGATTCACAGAATAGTTGAAACTAGGTTAGTGGATAAAGCAAGTTAAGATATGATGTTAGAAATAATTTTGTTATGCATGTTAGCAATTATTTATGTATGTTTTTGCCTCCCTAAAATTGATAAAAATTTGTTAGGAAATATTCTGTTAAATACTTGTTAAAATCATAATACTTGTTTTACAGAATGTTTGAACCTAACTTAGTGAAACTAAGGGTTGTTGATAGTGAAATCTTTTGTTATTCATATGGAAAAGTTATCGGAGTTACTTTCTTGCGTAAGAAATCTTTTGTTGCTGAATATCTTGGTTAAGTTGTGAGTCATTTTGAGCTAGTAGAGTATGAGTTGTTGACGGTTAAGCTTGGTGTGTATATGGAAGACATGGGTCATTTTATCATTATATGATGCATGTGTTGTTTTGCATTTCATGGCATGCTATGACACTGGTCATTTTTATTTGAATTTGAATATAACTCAACTTGAATATACCATTGACTGGGTCATGGTGCTGCTGAATCGAGTTCTTTCCTGTGCAACCACATTTGCCTTTATGGGAAGGCCTTGATTCAGTCCATTGACACGGCCTCTGGTCGATGCCTCCAATTAGGGAAGGTTATGTCATGCTTGCCCTGGCCCGGTAAGCAGACATAATCTTGTGTTCTCGTTGATGAGATTATGGTACCGAGTCACCGAGTGGGAGTGTCCCCGAGTGGGAGTTTGACCACAACGGTGGTCGGGGTGTCTATGGTAGACACGGGGCCACCCAGGACTAGCCCGTTGGGGATTTGGGTCGGAGTGGCCGGGAGAGTGATGTGGCAATGGAGGAGTTTTGTCAAAATGCCGTTGGTCCACCCGAATGGGAGTGCGAAGCCATGGGTTCCGTGGTGTGGGTACAGTGTGCTACCTCTGCAAAGTGTATAATCTATCGATAGCCACGTCCCCGGTCACGGACACCTCGTAGTAGGTCCCACCGTGAGTCAATGAATAATAAAAAATTGCACACTAAGCTGTAAACTATGCATTGTTGACGATGGCAGAAGGCCATTGAGGAGATTGGGATCAGATAATGATCGTGGTGGTGATCGCCGTAAGGATCACAAGTCATTTTGTTAAAGACCACGTTGGTGGTGTGTTTTACCATGTTGGTGGTGTGTTGTACCATGTTGGTGGTGTTTGTGATCTGAGGATGATCACGTTTGGTAAGTTGTCCTGAGGGATGTTCGAGCATGATCACAGCATGTTGACATATAGTGTTGCATTATTAATAATTGGTTAAATATCATGATATTGTTTGTCATTATGATTATGCTTGTTGTGAGGTTGCAAGTACATTCAATGTACTGACCTGGCGTGTCATGCCAGATTTCAGGAAAGTCTCGTTGGAAAGGAGCGCTGTTCGAGTCTAGATCGTGTCCACATTGGTGTCCCTGTGATATGGAGCTTCCGCTACGGCGTTATTCCGCTGCCACGTAGTTGTTTGGATCGAGGCCCCTTTATGTTCACTAAATAATGTACATATTGTTCAGCCGCACCGAGTGTGCCGCTTGGCCTCGATCGCTTTTGTAATATGAACTCTGTTCCGCTAGCATCAATAAAGCGGTTGTTTTCTGTACCAATATGTTGTGTGTTGCCAGAAGACATGGTCTCTGGGCTGGCAATGCAGGGTAAACCGGTCGCTCTGAGCCGGGTGCCACATGTACGATCGCCCGCATGTGATGGAGGGTGTAGTAGGCATCCTTCTGACCGCCAGGTGGCTACTTGATGCAGGGGAACGTCGTTACGTGGGTGAACACGTGCTTGGCGTACCTAAAAATTGGCCTCCTGAAGGTGCCTCCAGATTTGGCGTAGCCGGGGAGAACATCATCAAGAACTTTCTTGATATTTGTGTAGTCTTTATTCGACTGACGGTCCGAGTCGAAATATGTGGCCATGGAATAGTTTGGGCTTAAGAGGATGAGTGTGCAACGTGTGTCACTGCACAAAACACGGAATGTTAGAAAAAAAAGAATGATCGAAATCTAAGAAATCATATGTTACGGGGTGGTGAGGGGATGACTTACTCGGGAAAGTAAGGCACGAGGAAGTTATCCTTATCCGGGTTCGCCAGAATGACGCCTTCGAGGTATGAACTCGCGACTTTCCGGTCCCCAGCGCTGCCCAAGATCTTGGCACGCATGTAGAATGGGTCGACTATCACGATGTACGGGGTCTTGTCTCTAATGATCCGCATCTCCATACTTAGCGAAAATAGCTGAATGAAGGTGTAGTGTAGTGGATGAAGGTTAAACATAGCGAAGATGTCATCAAACCGCAGGACGATCATACCCCCGATGGCGTTATCGACAAAGCCCTTGCCCTCTGGCACCTTGGCCACGAAAACCGGGTATGCCACATCATTCTCGGAGAGACACCGCTTCTCCAAAGAAAGAACATTGTCATGCAGACTCCGCATAGCACCGGTTGCAGCATTGAGAAGATTATTCAAATGCATCGGCCTACCCGCCACATGCACCCTCCTCGAGATATCCTTAGGTGAAGGTGGCCCGTCCTGAGCACGGATCGTACTAGGTGCCGGTTGGCTCGCACCCTTATTATTCTTTCTTTTCTATCCCTTCTTCTTCTGCTGTAATGGGATCGAGTTTTGCTCAGAGACCACCTTCTTGAGTGTGTTGGGGCTGATAATATTTCGCACCTCGGCTATTTGAGGCTCGGTGAAGGCGGTAGCTGGAGGCATCTCCTGAGAACTGAACGCCAGATGACGCCTGTTACAATTGTGTTTCTCCGCGGTACCAGCTAGATCGCGATCGTCTTTTGCAGGGTTGGGTTCTTGAGAAGGAGGCCCCAAGAATTCGTCGTCGTACCCATGTTCGTTGAAGTACTTATCGACCCTTGTAAATGTACCGTAGTTGCCGTCCGGATCCTGTGCCGTATGCATGTCCAGATCATGGCAGTAGCGTTGCAGCGGTCTTGCCATGGCTTGGTGCCGGCATGACTGGCGGTGTTGTCTGTGGGGTGGTGTCCCCGGCCCCTAAACAAATCTGGCTCTTCGGCCAAAGCATGGACCAGCTTATGCAGGCACTGAGGGTCATTACATCATCTTCGTCGGCCCTAGGGGGTCGATACGGAGGTAGCAAGTCATTGCAGCCCCGCAGCACCCGAACCGGATGAACCCTATACAGGTTGGGTGGCATCGGATTACCGTCGAACATGCGGTTGCCCGGTTGAACGATCCTGGCCTTGGCGACATCGATCAACTCGGCATCCATGAAGTGCAGGAGAGTGCATGGAACGTCGGTGGCGCCCTGCGAAAACATGTAGGGCGTCAGGGATGCCCAGTCAAAGGCAAGGAGATGAAGTCATCGGCCGAGAGGCTTAGTTACCGTGATGGCGTAGAGCTCGGCTAATGTCGAGGCACCGCCAACGGCGGGCGTGCAAGTGACGAAGGGGCCGCTTGCTGCCGAGGTGCCGGCCGGCATATTCTCCCCACACCCGGGTGCATTAAGCTCCAATGCCGGCACCAACGCCAGAGACACCAATGCCGCCTCCGCTGGAGACACCAATGGCGCCGCCGGCGCGTTGTGCGAGTTGCTACCCGTGAAGCTGGGAATCAAGGGTGGCCCCTGTTGGCCGCCCACAATCCACGCCTGCAGCCCCTCAAGCAAGGTAGGCATAATGGTGGTGATCGTCGCTCCCAGTTGGTCTCGCACTTGCTCTTCGACTATCTCCGGAATCCGCGCCACTTGTGCCTTGAGTTCTTGAACCTCGCTCCTGGCTTTCTGAGATGGTCTTTCTCTCCTTTCGCCCAGCAGTATAGTATTCCGACCATTTCGTGGAAAAGCCTTTGCCAGCCAAACGACCAGCTGACGTCAGCTTACTGAGCTTATCCTTGTGTATCGAGTGACGCTGCACATCGGACATATGGTAGACTCCGCATGCTCGTCCGGATAAATGATGCAATTGTTCATGCACACATGGTATTTCACGTGCGGTAAATCCAGAGGACACACAATTTTCTTTGCCTCCTCGAAACTGATCGGGCACTTGTTCCCCTTGGGAAGACGTTCGTGCCAGAATGACGTGTTCTCGTCGAAGCATGCGTCGGTCATTTTGTGTTTTACCTTCAACTCAAGAGCCATGAGCGTTACTTTCAGGCGGGTATCCTCGGGCCTGCATCCTTCATACAATGGAGTAACCGCGTCTATCTCCAATTGATCCAGCTTGGCTTTCTCCCGGGTGGCAGCTCTTGTGTTATCCGTCTGCTTGAGAAGCAGCTCTTGAATATGAGGGTCCTGCACCCAGCCCATCGATGGTCCATCGTCGTCCGCTCCGGCATCTTCATCTTCATGATCATGCCCTTCATCTGATCCGGCATCTTCCTCATCATCATGTCCGGCATCTTCTACATGATGACAGTGTACTGCAACTACTTCGTGATCATGTCCTGGAGATCCTTTGTCTTCTCGCCCGCCCTCGCCGCAGTTGTCTTGCTGCCCTTCCTCATTTCTTGCCCGGCCCCCATTGACGACTTCATAGTCATATTCATCACCTTGCCACCGATAGCCATCGATGAAACCATGCAAGAGCAGGTGGTCCTGCACTTGTATGGAATTCGGGTCCATAAGGCTCTTCAGCTTGCATCTTCGACACGGACATCTTCTCTCCGTCTCATTCTTTTGGAGCATCTCGGCCTTCGCAGAGCTCAAAAACTTATTCACAATGCCTTCGGTCATCGAGCGGGCCATGGTGGCCTGCGGGGTAGAGCAAAACGATATTTTAGAACAAAAAAAAATTTGGCATGACTTTGCCTAAAAATAGGACCAAAAAGAATGCATAGTGCCAAATTCTCGCCGAAACGGAAATGAATCAACATTCTGGCAAAATATTGGCAACTATCGCATTTCAAATACCGGTACCTGCAAACACAAACATATGCAACACCACAAACATATGCAACACCACAAACATATGCAACACCACAAACATACGTAGACCTAGGCCCTAAAAAGTGCATGTGCACGTTGTTCGAGGGAGAAAAAAGTAGATCTACAACATAAAGAAAGCTTTCCCCTTACTTACCTATCAAAAAAGGAAATTTAACCACTTAATTTGGGTGAATCTATGGTGCAAATGAGGAGAGGAGGAGGAGGCAGCCGAGACAAGCTTGGAGGAAGAGGTGGAGAGAATGAAGTGGGGAAAGTGAGTGTGGTAGGTGGCTGTCCAAAATATCTAGCTGCTCTCAGGTTACCAATGGCGCACCACCTAACAATGCGCCACTAGTAACCCTGGTTACTAATGGCACACCTGTTACGTGGTGTGCCATTACTAGTTTTGCAAAAAATAAAAAAATAGCTGTTAGTAGTGGCGCACCGTGGTTGTGGTGCGCCATTACTAGTTTGAACTAGTAATGGCGCACTATACCCTGGTGCGCCATTACTAGTTTTGAAAAAATTGTTAGTAGTGGCGCACAGAGTGTGAGTTGCGCCATTACTAGTTAAAACTAGTAATGGCCCAATATGCCCTGGTGCGCCATTACTAGTTTTGGAAAAAATATTGTTAGTAGTGGCGCACCGTGGGTGTGGTGCGCCATTAGTGATATGGACACTAATGGTGTACCTACACATGGTGCGCCACTGCTATATAACAGTGGCGCACCACATATGAGGTGTGTTATTAATGTCCATATTAGCTATAGCCCTTTTCCTAGTAGTGTTATCGGGCCATACGAGGACAAAGTACCCCGCCAAGACTTCAACGCACCACCTCACGGTGACGCAAGTCATCCATTGGTGTGGTGTCAAGCCCCCAAGTGACTGAGTCACCGTTTTTTGCCACATGGCAGCCACTTCCTATGGAAATCACTTTCAAATGACACCCGTCCAGCGATGTGTCAAGTAAGCAGACAGGAAGGTGGCAGAACATGCCCGTCAAGGCTTGCCGGCCATTCCATGATGTGACACTAGGAGGCGTGTTTAATGCGTTGTGCCCAGTCTGCAGAGTTAGTTATGATAGCATTGTTTGCTATCTAATCAGTACACAATTACCGATTTGCCATTGTGGCAGCCCCTTGATCTATAAAAGGAGGCCCATGGCAACCATAGAAAGGATTCGAACTCGTACCCTCGTATGCGCGTAGCTACTCTCGCCTCGAGGCAACCCTGTCGGGCAAGAGCATTGCGTTTCCACTACAATCCACCATCATTCCACCAAAGCAGGAGTAGGGTTTTATGCCTCGCGGAGGCCTGAACCTGGGTAAAACTGCCTGTGTGATCTCTGTCGTGTTGTGCGATGTTTATCCGCTCTTTGTGCAACATGGTCATCCCCCCTACCGAACCACAAGGGGCTCATGGCCCCATAGGTGGTCATGGTTTCCCACAACAGGCGGTGACGGCAGCACTCAACCACTCACGGGGGAGAGAGATAGAGGGGAGGATAGGGACAGGGGAGTGTGAGAGAGAGGCAGGGAGGTGCGTGGCGCCGTCCAGGGTGTCCAGAGAGGAGGGAGCAGGCAGGCTTCCTAGAGGTGGCCAGGCGCGTGCGTGCATGCCACAGGCACACACCCTCGTGCCTTCTGACACGAGGTTGAAGACAGTGGGGCTGAGCTGGGCCGACTGGGCTGCAGAGTGCTAGGCAGCACACGTAAGTCCAGGTTAGTTATTTTTTGATTCTTTCTGTTTTATTTTTTTAGTGTTGTCTATTTTGGCTTAGCAAAACTGCTAAACTATTTTCTAAAATCCTGGAAATAATTATGGGTGCTTTATGTATTCCAATGACCCTTAACAATTTCCAACATTTTTGGAGCATCTAAAAAAATATATATATAGCACTTAAATAGCTCCAATTCAAATATGTTTGAAATAACTCAAAAATCCAAAATGTCGTGGAAAATTTGCATCATCTCTAGTTACTGTTTCCAGCATTTTCCAAAAATGATGAACATTTTTTAAGGTCATTTGGGATCACTGAAAATATTTTAGTTGAACCTATTTGAATTCCTTTTGATGCTAGGGTTTGATCATCCCCATTTCAAAGTTTCATGAGATTTAAACATGATGCAAACACCAATAGCTAGCCTAGAGCATACCAGAACTAGGGATGTGACAACTCGCCCCCACTCAAAAGAATCTCGTCCTGAGACTCGGGAGTCGGTGGAAAAAGAGTGGGGTACTCCACTTGAAGATGATCTTCTAGCTCCCAGGTAGCTTCTCTTTCAGAATGATGAGACCACTGAACCTTGAGGAACTAGATGTTCTGACATCGAGTGACACACTCTGCTTGATCAAGAATGCGAATAGGGTACTCTCGATAAGTGAGGTTATCTTGGAGATCAAGCGTTTCGTGGTCCACTCGTGAATGGGATCTAAGGAGCAACGCTTGAGTTGAGAGACGTGGAAGACATCATGTACTCGAGAAAGATATGGGGGTACACTACAAAAATATACACTTCTGTGATGATACGTGTTTGTCATAGTAGGTAATGTTTTCTATCATGCATGTACATCCATGACGATTTTATGATAGAATCAAGATATTCATACATGTGTTGTCGTAGAAGTGTTCCATGACATTACCAAAATTATCATCACGGAAGTGTTCACTTCCATGACGATAAATCATGCGTCACAGAGTGGTTTCGTCAAGGGTGACCGACATGTGGTATCCACCGTAACGGGTCGCCGTTAAGCTACCGGGTCTGGTTTTAGATCTGATAACCCGTTAACAGCCCAAACCACTGGGAATTTTCCACGTGTAAAATTCTAATTGGCTAGAGGAAACACATGTCAGCTCTTTAGTGGGTTAGATAGGCGCCTATGATATGTCAACATGTGCGACAGCCCACTACTGGCCCATTTAGCTTACAAAGGCCGGCCGTTTGACTTGGTCAAAAGTTCACGCGCTGGCCCATGAAAAGCCTGTTAACGGCCTCTTCACAAATAGCCCATTTTATGGCCCGGTAACTCACGGCCCGTTAGGGCCTACCCAAAATCGGCCCAGTAATGTCATGTGGGCCGTTGAATATAACACTAGCCCGTTTCACTTTCGGCCCATGTATGGCCTACGACGTCTTTCGGCCCATATGAGGCCTTTCGTATCTTTAGGCCATTTAGAGGCCCACGGTGACTTCAGCCCATAATGAACAGTAAATTTCTTTCTACCCATTAACGGCCCATGATTCACATGGGCCGTTTCCAGCCCATGTTAGCTTTCGGCCTACTGATGGCCCATACGTTCTTGGGTTCCTTTCCAGCCCTCGATTACTTCCGGCCCGTTACTGGCCTATTCCCCTAATTGGCCAAATTCGGCCCTTGGCCAGAGTCGGCCTGTTTGTGGCATGTTAACCGTTGCGCCATTTCCAGCCCATCCTATATTCTGGCCCCTTAACGACTCGTTATGCCTGTGACAGAATTAAGCCTTTGCTGTCCTCCGGCCTGCTAACAGCTAGTTAACGTGATGGGCCAATACCAATTAGGCATGTTTACGGCCCATGTAGACCCATTTATCCGACTACCCGAGGCCCACCGATTCTACGGCTCTGTTGGAGGCCCATTTATCGACGACCCGTAGGAGGCCCATGGATCCTACGGCCTGTAGCAGGGTCAAGGTTACCACGGTCCGTATATGGCCCATGGTTGTTGCAGCCACTAGCAAACCAGGGAAACAGAAGACTAGGAAATAAATAAGCCCGAAACTAACGCTAGGCTATTAAGGCGATTGCAAAGATTACATCCACTGGGCATCAAAGATCGCCACCAGTGCAAATATAGGGAACACCCTACACTATACAAAAATGGCTTGCTATTTTCTTCAGCCGGTGGCTGCCCGTTAAGAACAAATTTTGTATCACAACAAAACAAATTACAACTATAAAACAAAAGGTTGGCATAGAAGTTAACAGTCTGGCAGATAAATGCACCACCAGAAGTTCAGAAGCTCTGTTCATTTGACCTGACTATTACCTTTTCATGTTGTATTGTCCGATGGAGCACCATAACCTTCGCCTTCATTTATCCTAGGCTCCTGAACAACATAACAAATGTCTGATAGTCTGGTTTCAAAACCATGCATATCTTGACGACATCGAACAATGTCTGTCCTTGTTTCACAAAGGGTCTGTGTTAGGGAATGGACTTGTGTCTGGAGCGCAGATATAACATTATTTTGAGCTTGCATATCTTGATCATGAGGCAGTTTGACCCACCATTTTTTCCATAGCTTGCTGAAAAGTTGAGTTTTTACATTAGTAGTACCAGAACAGAAGATATTAAGGAGTCAGCAAAACCAAAAAAATAGCTTTGTTCTATATACAGAACTCATTTTGGTGAACCCATGTAAAATATTAGTTGTATTTTACTGCAAAGTACATAATAAAACCAGGTTCCAAACATATGACCATGTATCATGGCTAATGTATTGTCTATTTCTTCACATTGTATTGACAGCTAAGGATAAAGAGACAAAGTTTATAATACGGTAAGCATAGTATGACATCATTCATATCACAAAACAACTGAGAATAGACAAACAGGCAATTGTAATGTTGTGTGGGCAAGTCCAGCACGGAACTAGATTACACATCAAGATCAAAGGGACATCACTCCTCTATTTTAAACTTTGTACGATGCAATGGTACACTAAGACAATTGTGTACAAAATTGAAAACAATAATAGACATTGGCTGCAAACCATCCAGTTCAAGGCACAAGTCAGAGTAAGTAGTAGTTAAAAGGCATGAGGATTAAGGACTTACAACAGCGGCTTTGACTGGTGTAGGCATGCCCTTCGTCTTGCTGGTGTGACAGTCCTTGAAGATTTCCACAACATTTGGTTTAGGTACTTTTTAGTCCTTGCGGGCTTTCCTCGGCATTTGGAACAAGTCAATGTAGATCTGATAATATGGTACAGTGAAAAGAGTGAAACGGTAACTAATTACAAGAGCCTCGTAGTGTGCAATATAGCTATGAGATCCTGTCGTCTGTTGGAATTTCACTTTCGTACGGTTGGCCTTGTCCTTTAAATAGTTCACCTACAAGAAGATAGACTTGTGAGGCACACGCGTAAATAGGACTTCAACATGTGATCTGATCACATATATATAATGTACCTGATACTTTGGATCAGACCAGTGTTCAACGAGGCCTCTCTAGTCTTCATCCGATATATTTTCCAATGGAGATGTTTGGGCAAGTTCACTATTAGCCTTGCCTTCAAAGTGAGTTTTCCTCAAGTTATACTGATATTCTCGCAGAGCAGACTTGAAAACATGGGTGCAAGCTTGTCTGCTTGCATCATCTTGGCTATCCAACTTGAACCTCATATGTTGAAAATTAGTCTCATTATTAACAACCTAGAAAGTATGGGATAGAGCAAGATGATATTACTAGTTTCCATACATAACCATACTTATAGACAAATGGTCGAGGAAGGTGTTGAACTGGGTTTCGTCTTTGTCATTCCTGTACTGAATCCATGTTGGGAGGATACGTACATTACACCTAACGCCAACCGATGCCTCTGATACTAACTTGGCTGACTCTGTAGCATCACGTGGACTTTTTAAACTTTCCTCAAAACGGATCTCCATTCTTGCTCCTCTATATTTAGTTAACCTATCGAGCATTATCCCTGATGTTTGTTTCCTCTTACGCCTAGGTGCTAGTCCAACAACAAACATAGGAAGTGTTAGTGTACATCAAACTGTGAGACTACATATAAAGAAGCATGCAACTGTAACTTGACCCCAACAATTACTTTCTTGCTATTGAAGCTCACAAAGTTCATCTAATCTTGCCAACTCGTCTTGTGTCAAGAGTGCTTCGAAAGTAGTGTCAGATGGCAAGGGAGCTTGGGAACGTGCTGCTAGCTGAGTTGACCAATGAGTAACTCGTGCAGCTGGTGGTACTGTGGAAGGTGTTGCAACAACTAGGGCTATCTCTGCTTGTTTGGTGGTAGCTATTGGTTTCTGTTTGGCTTGTTCTGTAGCTCGCGTAGCACGGATACCTTGTTTGTACAATTTTCTGCTGGACTTGGACCTTCTATTGCACCATTAGTACCAGCAGAATCTGCAGGATTCTTCCGCTTCCTTTTCCCTGTCATTCTGTGTTCCTTCCTCTTTCTCTGTGCCATGTTAAGTCAAGCCAACAAGAAAAACGAATAACAATTTAGTTCTTTAGAACAATTTGATGTGTGATATAGACGAATTGAACTTTGATGTTAGACAACAACAAGATAGGAGGATGTAATATGTATGAAAAATAGGATGGCATGAGATAACCAGAACTATGATGTGTAAACTAAGCAGAAGACATTTTACTAAATTAGAAGCAATGCAATGGACGGTAGACACCATATGAAAGATGCTACAAATATCGCTCTACCAAGTTAACAATGTCTTGTCATAAATGGCGTTTAAACAAATGTGAAGCAGTACAAGAAATAAATCATATGCAAGATGCAAATAACATCACACTACCAAGTTAAAGGTCTCTCGTCATTAGTGCCATTGCATATTCACAGCATTGCATATTCACAGCTTATGATGTGTAAACTAAGGTGAAGGCATTTCAACAAATTATAAGCAATGAGAGCTAGACACCATATGAAAGATGCAACAAATATCACTCTACCAAGTTAAAATTGTCTCATCATAAGTGCCATTTCAACAAATTAGAAGTAGTACAAGCTAGAAAAAAATGCGAGATGTAACCTATATCACACTCCCAAGTCAAACATGTCTTATGGTAAGTGATTGTTGCAGGTTACACAATAGTAGTACTTTGATGTAAGAACATCGTGTGATGACAGATATTGTATGTTTTAGAAACAGGAACACGTGTCTTATTCACAAGTATAATGTGTAAAGTAAGCAGATGGAATTCAACAAAATTAGAAGCAATACAAGCTTTGCATCATACGTAACATGCAACCACATATAACAGTGCCAAGTTAGAGGGAGCACCTGTGATGGTGCACTAGGGGAGACGTGCTCATCATCAACACAGCTACGTAGAGTGTCTATGCATGTGTTGTCTTGCAAATCTTCTTGGGGTGGCGGAGTAGAATCTGTAGAGGCCCTCCATTTGGAAGGAGCACCTATATCTGCTGCCTTGATACTTTCCTTCCTCTTTCTTGATTTTGAATTGTCAAGTAAAACCGACAAGAAAAAGCAATAAAATTCACTCTTTAGAACTCATTCATGCATGGTACTGACAATCACTACTTTGATGTAAGGCAAACACATGAAACCAAGATGGAATATGTACGAAAAACAGGATGGCATGGCATATTCACAACTATTTGTGTAAACTAAGAAGAAGCCATTTCAACAAATAAGAAGCAATGCAAGCTAGACACCACATGAAAGATGAAACCAATATGACTCTGCCAAGTTAAAAGCGTCCCATCATAAATGGCGTGTCAACAAATTAGAAGTAGCGCATGCTATAAATCAAATGAAAGATGCAACTAATATCACACTTCATATACTGAAGGTGTCTCATCATATTGATTCATGCGGGATACAAAAAAACAATAGTTTTATGTAAGGACATGCTTAATAGACAAATGTACTATGTACTTAAAACAGGAAGGCATGTCACATTAACAAGTATAATGTATAAACTAAGCATAATACACATGCAATTTAACCAGATTGGAAGAATTATAGTCTAGACACCATATGCAACATGCAACCACATATCACACTGCCAAGTTAGAGAAAGCACCTGCAATGCTGGTGTAGGGGAAATGTGGTCATCAACTACAGAGCTATGTTCACTATCTTCATCTAGCCTTGCTGTTTCTTGAGAATCATGCGGGGAGGATGACACTGCATTCTTCAAAAGAGGATCTTTTCTCAAGGTAACCCGCTGGGGTGACTGTGTCATCATAAGTGATTGATAAGGGATACACAAGAACATTAGTTTGATGTAAGAACATGGTTAATAGACAAAAGTATGTGTATGTACCAAAAAAAGGAAGGCATGTCATATTCAAAGGTATAGTGTGTAAGCTAAGCAGATGCAATTTAACCAAATTGGAAGCAATACAAGCTAGACATCCGGCTGGAGTGGTGAGCATGATCATCGAGGACCTGAGAGCCTGGTGGGTGGCGGGCTGCTTCGCCACCATCATGGCTTTTTAGTTGGCTTCCAGGTGATTCCTGTCTGTGCTGGGCTTGTCACTGGCTTGGCCAGTGCCCTGACTAGCTATTTCTCTTCTGGTGCTTCCGGGATGGTGGTTCATGTAAAAAAAATATCTTTCCTTATCTTAATAAAGACCGACTTCGGCCTTTCGAATACAAGCTCGACACCATATGAAACATGCAACCACATATGACACCGCGAAGTTAAAGCAAGCACCTGGGATGGTGGTTCATGGCGAGCGAGGTCATCAACTCCAAAGCTACGATTACCGTCTCCATTTGCTGACACTGCACCCATTATAAGGTTGAAACGTGTGTGGCCTAGCCGCGTACCACGCTGAAGCGACTTCTCTCTTTTCTTTTTAGCTTCTGACAAGGTAGCAGAGTCTGAAATACCCTTGCATAAAAACACAATAGTGAGAGTATGTGTGAAGTGTGTGTAGAACTAGTGCACTGTAAAAGTAGCAGATAGCAGGTGGCTAAAAAATAAATGACATGAGACATATGATAGCTCTACAACATTGCATGGCAAAAAAATTAGATTCCACTCCATATGATTTTGTAATATATGAGAACTGGGATGACTGGGAAATGCAGGTACTCCTCCAGCACACCACCTGTCGGAGTAAACGACCACGGGTAGCGTCATCTGCTCCCCATGGCGATTCAAGACATCGGGGCCGGCTACGCCCCTCAAGCCTCAAGGACGAAGAGCCGCCTTCTCAAGGCCGGCTAGTCCAGGCGGCCGGCTGCCAGAGGGCGGTGGTCCTTAGAAAAAAGCCATGAGACGGGTCGACTCCTAGCAGGCGGCCTCCAGAGAGGTCGGCTCCTAGCAGACGACCCCTCATGCCTTCAAAGTTTGCACCAAATTATGACGATGAGACGGGCGTGGCAACATTACAGCCTACCACCCCCGAATCCAGGGCAGAGCGTGGCTACAGTGCAGCATACTGTGCAGACATCCCCGTCCCGCGCGGTACTGTTGCCACATAGCCCATGACATCACCCATGGCAGAGGAGGCCATGCTCCCACTACAGACTGTCTGTATGGCCCGGAGGCCGCGGGCCCTACCTGTCCATGAGAAGCTAGAAGGCGGCGAGTTCCGACTAGTCATCATGAGGGGAGGCCGGCTCCCAACAAGCAGCCCTCCCCCTCCCTCAAAGTCTGTGTGCATTAATCAGAAGAGACGGGGAGTGGCTATAGTGAACGCCCGCCAAACGGCGGGGTACTGTAGCCGCACCTTCCCCGACAAAGCACACATCATCAGTGCCATTGCCATAGTGCTAAGCAGCTGGGAGGACCTGCAAGCGGCGGGCGTGGATAGTTGGTGAAGTACGAGACAGCCGGCGGGACCCACCAGGCAGCGGGCCCCAGCGGCCGGCGGAGAAGCCGGCAACCATAGACACTGACAGCCGGGTCCTACACCCGGCCAGATTACCATTGTACGCCTGGGGTAGGCCTATATAAACCCCCAGGGCACCCATGCTAAGGGTTCAGACCTTAGACCACACACACACTCATAGAGAGAGGAAGCAAGGGCTAGCCTTGTTCTTCTTCCCCCTCTAGAGAAACAGCTCAAGGAGCAAGCTTGTAGCCACCATTGTTGCTTGAGTGATCATGCAGAGACCCAGCAGAGCAGGACTAGGGGTGTTATCTCCTAGGAGAGCCCTGAACCTAGGTAAAGTTCGCCAGCGTACATGTCTATGCCTCATCCCGTTTCCTGGCACCGGCGACGTATTACTATCCCCCACCATGATAAGCCATCCTTTGGCATATGTCGCACGACACCCCCGACATTTGGTGCCCACCGTGGGGCCTGGTGCACCATCGTCCGAAGATATGTTCTGGACAAGAACCTTGTTCCTCCCTAGAGAGCGCAGCCAGCTCGGCACGCCTGATGGCGTTTGCGCCAACACGCTGCATGCCGCGGAAGTTGCTTGCGCGGTAGCCAGACTCGCTGATCTTGTTGGCAAGATCTGCCTCTTTAACGAACCCGTGCCCGATGCGGGGGCAGCCAGCTCCGAGAGCTGCTTCGTCGACCTCCTTGCCAAGCTCCACATCACCCACAAGCCTGCCACTGACCTAGAGTCAGTTGGCTCCCCCGACCTGATGCTTGTCGACACCCACACGGCCTCCTTCGACTCCTTTCCCGCCAATGTGGTGGTCATCGACGACCCGCTCCCTCGTGCAAAGAGCGGCGGCAGCACCGTCACGGAGGTGCTTGTCATCAGCCACGATGGAGCCTCCAGCGGAGCCGGCCAGGACCCATTGCAGGCGGCAATGCGGGACCTGTCCACACCCATTGCGACAGACGCCAATGCTGAGACGCTGGAGGCCGGCCGCATCTTGCTCGTTGAGAATGCCAACAAGTTGGCTACCATGAGACGTCTCTCCGAGGCCTTCCAGCGCGAGATCGGCCACCCTGTTGGCGGCATGCCGACTGCTTGTGGGCCCAGCCGCGTGGGCACGGTCTGACAGCAAGGTGGTGCCATCTCCAGCATGTTTGGGGTAGACTGCCCTGTCCACGCCATGCCCATGGAGAACATACATGCATCCCAGGCGGTAGCAGATGAGATGGACCACCTAGAGGGCGATGAGCGTCGCTACATGACGGGGCGCGTTCAGCAGATTATCGACGCGGATGCCGCACAGCAAGAAGCCGGCTGCCGTGCAGAAGATCCCGGCCAATGGGTTGAGAACCCGCCCCTTCGCCAAGAGCATGGAACGACCTCCCGGACGCCGATAGGCAGCATCCGCGACAAACGAGACAAGGAGCCAGCTGCCAGCCGCAGCTGGACGCGCATCACCATCGAGCATGACCAAGATGGCCGCCCATGAGTAGTAGAACAAAGGGACAACTATCCGCCTCCTCCGCCTCCTCGAATGGAGAGGCGCGCTTCCCCTCCGCCTGTTGAGCACCCGACTCTCGGCGAGCGGCTGGGCCGCTGAAAAGGAGTCGGAGAGAACGACGCCCGCCACCGGATTGACTGCCTGGCGCGATCCCTAGCACTAGAAGAAGAAGACGCGATGGGCCTTCCTTGTTTCGGACCCCGCATTCACGACGAGCCCTTCCCCAAAGGGTTCTCGCTCCCAAGAGATATGCCCAAGTATAACGGCTCCATGAAGCCGGAGGATTGGCTGGTGGATTACTCCATGGCTGTCAGCATAGCGAATGACAACAAGCGCGTTGCCGTGAAGTATGTTCCGCTCATGCTCCAGGGCACGGCCCGGTCATGGCTGAACAGCCTCAAGCCCTACAGCGTCAACAGCTGGGTGGATTTCACCGAAGTGTTCATCCGCAACTTCACCAGCACCTACAATCGGCCTCCCAAGCCCCGCCAGCTCTCGCTGTGCATTCAAGGCCCAGACGAATCCACCCACGACTACCTGACACGGTGGGCTAAACTACGCAACTCCTGCGAAGGGGTGCATGAGGTCCAAGCCATAGAGTACTTCACTTCTGGGTGCCAAGAGGCCAACTTGCTCAAGCACCGACTCCTCTGCGACGAGCCCGCTACACTCGATGAATTGCTGATCATAGGAGACAAGTACGCCACTGCCGACTCCTCCATGAAGTCGGAGCTCCGAGTAGACGCTTCCAAAAAGGTGCCCCTCCGGCTCCTAGGACGCCGGTTGCTGACAACAGTCGGCGGCAACAGCCGAACGTCAACAAGCGCAAGGCCCCGCAGCCGGCTTCCACTAGCCGGCAGGTGGGGACAGTCGAAGACCAGCAGCCTGAAGGACAACCCAGCCCCAAGTGCCAGAAGGGAGACAAGCCTGCTTGCCTACCTGCCTTCTCCTATGAGTAGACCCTCGATGCTCCCTACAAATTCCACAGCGGCGTGAAGCCGTCCAATCACACCACCCGGAAGTGCCACTAGCTCACCCGAATCTCCAAGGGCGAAGGACTGCTGCCCCCTCCGCCTGCTGGCCCGCCGCCTCCTCCTCCCCAGCAGCCGGTGGCCTGTCCAGCAGTTGGCGATGTTCAAGATGACTACCCCCAAGAGTATGGAGCCTACGTCATGTTCACCAGTGTGGCTGGCGACCGGCCTAGCCACCGTCAGCAACACTGAGAGGTGAACGCCATTGCTTCAAGTGCTCCATAATTCATGCACTGGTCCGAGAAGCCCATCAGCTGGAGCCATGCTGACCACCCGGAGGTGTTGCCCTCCCTAGGTTCCTAGGCTCTGGTGTTGGATGCCACCCTTGGAACGGACAGGCGAGCTGCTCGCTTCTCCCGAATTCTGATAGATGGTGGCAGCAGCATCAACATCCTTCACCACGATACCATTGAGAAGTTATGCATCAAAGAGAGGCAGCTCCAGCCCAGTCGGACTATTTTCCATGGAATTGTGCCCAGCCTATCCTGCTCACCAATCGGCAAGATCAAGACAGATGTCATCTTCGGAGACAAAGATCACTTCTGCCGTGAGGCAATTTGGTTTGACGTGGTGGACCTCGAGAGCCCTTATCATGTACTTCTAGGCCGGCTGCCTCTAGCCAAATTCATGGCAGTTCCACATTACGCCTACCTCAAGATGAAGATGCCGGGAACCAAGGGCATTATCACGATATCCGGAGAATATGAGAAGTTGTCCGACTATGCTGCAGCTAGCAGCCGGCTGGCTGAGTCCCTTGTCATCACCGCTTAGAAGAAGCTCTTGGACTGGGTGGTGGCTATGGCCAGCAAGCAGCCGGACATGTCACCAGAGCCCAAAGAGTCAGAGACCCAGGGCTCCTTCTAGCCATCCAAAGAGACAAAGAAGATTCCCTTGGACCCAGAGCACCCGGAAAGGCACACTGTCATAGGGGCCAACCTCGATAGCAAATAGGAAAGCGAGCTTGTCGATTTCCTCCGTGAGAATCGGGACATCTTCGCATGGTCTCCCAAGGACATGCCGGGTGTTCCGACGGATTTTGCTGAGCACAAGCTACATGTCAAAGCAGATGCGAAACCAGTCAAACAACCCCTCTGCCGACTGTCGGAAGAGAAGAGAAGAATTGTTAGTGAAGACACAGCCCGGCTTCTAGCAGTCGGCTTCATCATGGAGGTGTTTTTTCCGGAGTGGCTAGCCAACCCAGTCCTTGTACAGAAGAAGAACAACAAATGGTGCATGTGTATTGACTATACGAGCCTCAACAAAGCTTGCCCAAAGGATCCGTTTGCTTTTCGTTGGATTGACCAAGTGATAGACTCCACAATCGAATGCGAGCTGTTGAGTTTCTTGGATGCTTATTCAGGCTACCACCAGATCAAGTCGAACCCGGCAGACCGCCTGAAGACCTCCTTCATCACACCATTCGGAGCCTTCTGCTACCTGACTATGGCATTCGGCTTGAGAAATGCCGGTGCCATTTTTCAGCGTTGCATGCAGAAGTGCCTCCTCAAGCAACTCGGCAGAAATGCCCATGTCTACGTAGATGATATTATGGTGAAGACAGATAAGCGTGGTACCCTCTTGGAAGATCTCAAGGAAACTTTTGAAAACCTGCGCCAATTTCAAATCAAGCTTAACCCATATAAGTGCGTCTTTGGGGTACTAGTCGGCTAGCTGATTGGCTTCCTGGTCTCAGAACACGGCATTGAGTGCAACCCTGTGAAGATCAAAGCCATTTAGAGGATGGAGAAACCCACTAGACTGCGAGACGTCCAGAAGTTCACCGGCTGCTTGGCATCCATCAGCCGCTTCAGCAGTCAGCTGGGTGAGAAGGCTCTTCCCATGTACCAACTCATGAAGAAAACAACTCACTTCGAGTGGAACGACAAGGTGGACGAGGCCTTTCTCCAGCTGAAGAAGATGCTGACTACCTCGCCTGTCCTGGCGGGCTCGGCTGCTAAAGAGCCCATGTACCTCTACATCGCCGCCACTAGCCGGGTGGTCAGCACTTTCATGGTAGTGGAGCGTGCAGAGGCCGGCAGGGCACAGACGGTCCAGAGGCCTGTGTATTATTTGAGCGAGGTGCTGTCAACCTTAAAGCAGAACTACCCCCACTACCAGAAGATGTGTTACAGCATGAACTTTGCCGCCAAGAAGCTGAAGCCCTATTTTCAAGAGCACCCCATCACAGTTGTCTACACTGCCCCACTTGCCGAGATCATAGGCAACAGAGATGCATCTGGCTGGGTGGCCAAATGGGCCATCGAGTTGCCCCCTACACCATCTTCTACCAGCCATGCACCACCATCAAGTACGAAGCAATGGCCGACTTCCTCGTCGACTGGGCCGAGACCCAGTACCTGCCGCCAGCTCCGGACTACACCCACTGGCGGATGAACTTTGATGGCTCGAAGATGCGCACCGGCTTGGGAGCCGACATTGTCCACACCTCTCCCAAAGGCGATAAGCTCATATACACATTGCAAATTCACTTCGCCGCCTCCAACAATGTGGCCAAGTATGAGGCGCTAGTACACGGCCTCCGGCTGGACAAAGAGATCAGCATCAGCCGAATCCTGTGCTGCGGTGACTCCGACTTGGTGGTCCGACAGTCGTCTGATGACTGGAATGCTAAGGACGCAAATATGGCAAGTTACCGCTTCCTTGTTTAGCAGCTCAACGGATATTTTGAGGGCTGCGAGTTCCTTCACGTGCCACGGAACAAAAATGAGCCAACTGATACCCTGGCACGGATCGGCTCCACCCATGAAGCAATACCAGCCGGTGTCTGCCTTCAGTGCCTCCGCAAGCCGTCAATCAAGCATTCTCCAGAGTCCGAGTCCATCTTCGTGCTGGCTCCTCCTGAAGCAGTCGGATCCTACTCAAGAGCTTCAGCAGCCGGCACGGGGACTTTGACAGGCGGCACGGGGACTGCGGCAGCCGCACCCGGCCCAGGGACTTGACAGCCCCGCCCGGGGCTGCAGCAACTGACCCGGGGACTTCGGCAGGCGACACAAGGACTGCAGCAGTCGCACCCGGTCCGGGGACTTCACAACCCGGCCCGGGGGCTACAGCAACCAGCCCGGGGACTTCGGCAGGCGGCACAGGGACTGCAGCAGTCGCACCTGGCCCGGGGACTTCACAGCCCGGCCCGGGGCTGCAGCAGTCGGCCCGGAGACTTCCACAACGCAGCAAGAGGCGGCTAATTCCAACCCTCCACCTCCCAACCCAACCGCCCTAGTACAAGTGGCCGTAGTAGTAGTTGAAGAAATTCAAACACCATCATGGGAACAGCCCATCCTCAAGTTTCTAGTAACCAGAGAACTACCGGCTGACGAGATCTCGGCCCGGCAACTACAGCACCGAGCAGGAGCCTACACGATAGTAAACAGAAAGCTTGTCAGACGCAGCATGACTGGAGTTTTCCAACGCTGCGTAGAACTAGAGAAGGGTCAAGCAATCCTAAAAGATATCCACCAAGGCGAGTGCGGCCACCACGCGGCCTCCAGATCACTTGTCGCCAAAGCTTTCCGCCATGTTTTCTTCTGGCCGACTGCTTTGGAAGATGCCAAGGAGCTGGTCAAGCATTGCAAAGGGTGCCAGAAGTTCAGCTCCAAGCAACATCTACTGGCTTCTGCACTCAAGACCACCCTCCTTACCTGGCCTTTTGCCGTGTGGGGGCTGGACATGGTGGGACCATTCAAGACAGCACGCGGCGGCATGACCCATCTGCTTGTCGCCGTGGACAAGTTCACCAAATGGATTGAAGCAAGCCAATCAAGAAAATGAATGGTCCGACTGATGTGACCTTCATTATAGATATCACCGTTCGATACGGTGTGCCACACAGCATCATCACCGACAATGGCACAAACTTTGCCAAGGGAGCCTTGGCCCGTTTCTGCGCAACGCAGGGCATCCGACTGGACTTAGCGTCTGTTGCCCATCCGCAGTCAAACGGCTAAGTCGAGCGAGCAAACGGCCTCATCCTCTCCGGCATCAAGCCCCGATTTATCGAGCCACTGGAGCGCTCGGCCGACTGCTGGATCGATGAGCTACTGGCTGTCCTCTGGAGCCTCTGCACCACCCCGAACAAATCAATCGGCTTCACTCCATTTTTCCTCGTGCACGAGGCCGAGGCCATCATCCCAACTGACATCGAGTTCGACTCACCTTGCGTCACCATGTACACGGAGCCGGAGGCGAAAGAAGCAAGAGAAGATGGCATTGATCTTCTTGAAGAGGGCCGGCTGTTAGCACTCAGCCGGTCCGCCATCTATCAGCAGAGCCTGCGCCGCTACCATAGTCAGAAGGTCAAGCCAAGATCATTTTAAGAGGGAGACCTTGTGCTCCGGCAGATCTAGCGAACAGCCGGCTAGCACAAGCTCTCGGCCCCTTGGGAAGGCCCATTCATCATTAGCAAAGCTTTGGGTAACGACTCCTACTACCTCATCCATCCACAGAAGCCAGAGCATGCAAGAGAGACGACTCCGGCAAGGAATCGAAGCGCCCATGGAATGAAAATATCGTCCAAAGATTTTACAGTTAATGCAGTATGTACCACGCTACCTTTTGTATTAAGCGCTAAGACATCAAGTCCCTTGAGGAGAACTTGGGGGCTACCCTTTTTATCTATATGATAAGTTCTATGCATATGAATGTGTTATTTCGTTATTCTGCCTGGCACCGGGTTTGACCAGTCAGCCCGGGGGCTTGCCGCCTTGTACTATGTCGATGCTACCTGCAGTCGGACAAGTAGTGTGCTAGCATCTAAGCCATCTCTTGCCATCAGCCACATCTCGTAGAGCGACTGTCTGGCTGGCAAGAGTTAAAGGCAGGAAACGGTGCCCACACGAAAAATGGCTAAGGACCAAAGCATTCGCATAGACCAAGCTGGCTCCTCATGTAACGCCCCGAGACCAATGTGCCAGGTGTCTTCCAGTTATTCGCTGATTGTTGCCTTGTCATTGCTTGCATGTCATGCATTGCATATCATGCCATCATGTGCACTTCATTTGCATACATGTTCATCTCATGCATCCGAGCATTTTCCCCATTGTCCGTTTTGCAATCCGGCGCTCCTATGTCACCCGGTGTCCCTTTCTACCTCTTTTCGTGTGCGGGTGTTAAACGTTTTCGGATTGGACCGAGACTTGTCATGTGGCCTTGGTTTACTACCAGTAGACCGCCTGTCAACTTTCGTGCCATTTGGACTTCGTTTGATGCTCCAACGGTTAACCGAGGGACCGAAAAGTCCTCGTGTGTGTTGCAGCCCAACACTCTTCCAAACTGGCCCAAAACCCACCTAAACCCTCTCCATCGTCTCGGTCATTCAATCACGATCGCTTGGCTGCAAACCGCACCTCATTTGGACTCTCCTAGCTCCCACCACCTATATATATGTGTGCCTCCCGGATTTTTCGCGGTGCAAACCCTAACTTCGTCCTCCTCGCGCCACCGGACAATTTTCCCCGCCGCCGGACGTGTCCGCCGCCTCCACCCCGGTGAATCCCAGCCGGCCACGTCGCCTCCGCCATGGCCGGCCTGCCCGAGCCGCCCCGGGCCCGAACGCCCCGCGAGCCGCGCGCCGCCCACGCCTCGCCGGTTCTTCGCCGTTCCTTCGCTGGAGTTCCGCCGGCCACCGCCTCCCCCACCGGACTTCGCCGGAAAGGCACCGCTCCTCCGCTGCCTCGCCACCGGAAGCACTTCCCGCGCTGCCTCCTTCACCCGGCACCCCGCCGCCCGCGCCGGCTCGGCCCCGCCGCCTGCGCGCCGTCGCCAGCGACAAAACCCGGCAAGGAGGAGCCCCAACCTCCCCGCGCGGCGAACCCGAGCCGAGCTCCTTCAACCTCTCGTCGCCGGACGTCGCCCGTTGCCCCGATCCGGCCGCCAGCCGCCGGATCCGGCCGGCTGCAGCCACCTCGTCAGAGGTCCACCTTCCCTCTTCACCGGAAAAGCCATCTATGCCGCCGTTGACTTCTTCTCCACCAGATCCGAACGGCTCCGTGCCTGCACGACCACGTCCTCCGATCCAAATGGCCGCGTCGCACCACTCCGTCCTGATCTGCGAGATCCACTTTTCGTGGAGGTAAAATTTCACTAAGTCCCCGAAGTTTCCAGATTCATATGCCCATGTTCATCATGTCATAACTCTGTCATCGCAGCTCCAATTTGTGCGTGTAGCATATTAAAATGTTCGTATCGACAAGTACATCGTTTCATCTCATTGCATCATTTTCATTTGAGCTCATCTTGATGCCCGAAATGCTGTTGGAAGAGAGCTATTTGATGATTATGTCAGATCTGTTTCAGCAAATGGCCTTTTGTCATTTTTGCCATGATTAATGTGTGCATGCTATGACCCTGAGCTCTACATGCATTTTGTTATATGCCATGTCATCTTTACATAGGTGTACGCCATGTATTTTTGTGACCTTTGTGGTTACTAGCACAAGCATGCAAAGTAGCTTACTCAATGATGCTGATTTCAGGGACTTAGAATTTCACCATGTCCTTGTCCTGATATTGTTTTTATGCCATATGTTCATGTTGTTTCCTAGTGATCCGTGCCTCTTTTGAGGATGATCAGTAAGGATGTTTTATTAATATTGTGGTGCTCTATCCATCCATGTATTTTTTGCATTTATGGAGCACCCTAGCTTGAGTCAATTGAGTTCTACTTTTGCTATAAAATGTTCCTAGCAGATTGTTGACATGTTTAGCGATTTTGCCGAGGATGTTGCTATTGATCTGTGCATGCTATGTTGTTTTTCTTGCAATGTATAGCTTCTATGCCATGTCTTCTTCATGGGTGTATGCTTAGTTTGTCATGACATGCTCTGTAGTGAGTGCATCGAGCTCGTAAACATGCCTACTTGTTATCTGTTTTGCCATGCTCCAGTTTTTCACTAAGTCTGAATCTGTTTATGTTTTTGCCATGTTCACATGCTTGCAATTGTATTTTCTGATCCCTTTTGGCTCATGGTAACTAAGGTACTTTTGTTATATGCTTAGAGTAGCTTCATTCCATGCCTTTCTTTGCCATGATATGTTCCTGTAGCATGTAGTTATCATGTTCTAAAGATTGCTTCCTGATGATAATTCCAGACTTCTGTTAATTTCACAAGTCTGAAACCTGTTATCATTTGCACTTTTTCCATGCTTGTTTGAACCTGTTAATGAGTGAATTAGCCGTAGCTCAGTGTTCATCTTTTGTCAAGCATCATGAGTGGATCCGTGCCATGTATTTTTTTGCCATGTTGGAGTGCTATAGCATGTTGTTCTTGATGCATTTAGATGGTCTCGTGCTGATTATCGCAGACCGGTGCCATATTTGTTTTGCTTGTCATTTCCAAACCGTGCATCCGATTCCGGTGATCTTTATATCGATTTCAACCGAAATCAACTCCTCTTTCCAGTGGCACTCTTGGATTTCCAGGTTGAGGCCTGATTCAATCATTCCTTTCCAAATCATGCATATGCATCACATACCCATCCCGCATATCATGCCATGTTCATGTGTTGGTTGTTTACTATGTTGTGTGATTCTTTCCGGTGTTGCGTCTTCGGGTTGGTTCCGATAACGTCGCGTCTGTGAGGACCCGTTCGACTACGTCTGTTTGTCTTCTTCATGGACTCGTTCTTCTTCCTTGCGGGATTTCAGGCAAGATGACCATACCCTCGAAATCACTTCTATCTTTGCTTGCTAGTTGCTCGCTCTTGTGCTATGCCCATGCTGCGATACCTACCACTTGCTATATCATGCCTCCCATATTGTTAAGCCAAGCCTCTAACCCACCTTGTCCTAGCAAACCATTGTTCGGCTATGTTACCGCTTTGCTCAGCCCCTCTTATAGCGTTGTTAGTTGCAGGTGAAGATTGGAGCTTGTTCCATGTTTGGAACATGGATATTTTGTTGGGATATCATAATATCTCTTATTTAATTAATGCATCTATATACTTGGTAAAGGGTGGAAGGCTCGGCCTTATGCCTGGTGTTTTGTTCCACTCTTGCCGCCCTAGTTTCCGTCATATCGGTGTTATGTTCCCGGATTTTGCGTTCCTTACACGGTTGGGTTATAATGGGAACCCCTTGACAGTTCGCTTTGAATAAAACTCCTCCAGCAAGGCCCAACCTTGGTTTTACCATTCGCCACCTAGCCTTTTTCCCTTGGGAGTCGCGCATCCTGAGGGTGATCTTTATTTTAACCCCCCCAGGCCAGTGCTTGTCTAAGTGTTGGTCCAAACTAGAGCCCCTTGCAGCACCACCTCGGGGAAACTCGAGGACTAGTTTTAGTTGTACGGATTGCTTATCCGGTGTGCCCTGAGAACGAGATATGTGCAGCTCCTATTGGGATGTCGGCGCATCGGGCGGTCTTGCTGGACTTGTTTTACCATTGTCGAGGATGTCTTGTAACCGGGATGTCGAGTCTGATCGGATTGTCTTGGGAGAAGGAATATGTAACACCCCAGGACCGTTGCGCTAGGTGTCTTCCGGTGTTTCGTTGTTGTTGCCTTGTCATTTGCTTCCGTGTCGCATCTTGTCATGTCATCATGTGCATTGCATCATCATGTTTTCAAAACCTGCATTCATCCGGGTTCCCCCAGTTCCTTCTGTTGTCCGTTCTGAGCCCAGCCACACTTGCACGCGCCCGCGGCATGTCCGAAATATTATTTTATAAGTGGCTGGAAAATGTTCTCGGAATGGGATGAAAGTCGGCATGCGGTCTTGTTATAGTGTAGGTAGACCGCCTGCCAAGTTTCATCGCATTCGGAGTCCGTTTGACGCCCCAACGGATAACTATAGCGACATTATAGTCGGTCAAAACGTCGGACGTTTTCGGTCTCCGGAAACAGTCGCCGGGCCTCTCCTCTTCTCTTTTCACGGCCCACTAACTTGTAACGCCCTCGATGCGGCTATATCTCCTACATGTCGAAGCATGACTTAGAGGCATAACCGCATTGAAAGCAATGTCACAAGTAAGGCAATCTTCACAACATCCCATGTAATATAGATAATAAAAGGGGAAGGTACATAGTTGGCTTACACTCGCCATGTCAAACAAAGTACATAAATAGCATTACATCATCCAATCACTCATGGCCCGACTACGGTGCTAAAATAAAAGACCAACCCAACCTGCGACATGGTCCCGATCGCCCCAACTGGGCACCACTACTGATCATCAGGGAAAGACACGTAGTAACGGCGTGAGTCCTCGTCGAACTCCCACTTGAGCTCGAGCGCGTCATCTGGAACGGAGTCGTCAGGCCCTGCATCTGGTTTGGAAGTAATCTGTGAGCCACAGGGACTCAGCAATCTCGCACCCTCGCGATCAAGACTATTTAAGCTTATTGGTAAGGCAAGGTAAATATGTGGAGCTGCAGCAAGCGACTAGCATATAAGGTGGCTAACCTGTTCGCAAAAGAGAGCGAGAAGAGAAGGCAAAGCACGAACAAATAACTAGAGAACATCCTGCGACAAGCATTACTCAAACACCGTGTTCACTTCCCAGACTCCGCCGAGAAGAGACCATCACGGTAACTCACACACTTGATTCATTTTACTTAAGTTAAGGTTCAAGTTATCTACAACTGGACATTAACAAATTCCCATCTGCCCATAACCGCGGGCACGGCTTTCGAAATTTCAAATCCCTGCAGGGGAGTCCCAACTTAGGCCATGACAAGCTCTCACGGTCAACGAAGGATATACCTTCTCCCGAGACATTCTGATCAGACTCGGTATCCCGGTTCTAAAAGACAACCCGACAAGTTAAAACCAATCCAGCAACACCGCCCGAATGTGCCGACAAATCCTGATAGGAGCTACACATATCTCGTTCTCAGGGCACACTCAGATGAGACATCCTACGGGTAAAACCAAACCTCAAGTTGCCCCGAGGTGGCCCCGCAGTCTACTCGGTCGGACCAACACTCAGAGGAGCACTGGCCCGGGGGGGGGGTAAATAAGATGACCCTCGGGCTCCGGAAACCCAAGGGAAAAAGAGGCTAGGTGGCAAATGGTAAAACCAAGGTTGGGCATTGCTGGAGAAGTTTTATTCAAGGCGATTTGTCAAGGGGTTCCCATTATTACCCAACCGCATAAGGAACGCAAAATCCGGGAACATAACACCGATATGACGGAAACTAGGGTGGCAAGAGTGGAACAAAACACTAGGCTAAAAGGCCAAGCCTTCCACCCTTTACCAAGTGTATAGATGCATTAAGATAACAAGATAATATAGTGATATCCCAACAAGTAAATAATGTTCCAACAAGGAACGGTCTCCAATCTTCACCTGCAACTAGCAACGCTATAAGAGGGGCTGAGCAAAGCGGTAACATAGCCAATCAACGGTTTGCTAGGACATGGTGGGTTAGAGGTTTGACATGGCAATTTGGGAGGCAAGATAAGCAAGTGGTAGGCATCATAGAATAGGCATAGCAAAAGAGCGAGCATCTAGCAAAGCAAAGATAGAAGTGATTTCGAGGGTATGATCATCTTGCCTGTAAAGTTGTCAGAGTTGACTGGATCCTCGAAAGCAAACTCAACGGGCTCCTCGTTAGCAAACTCGTCTCCCGGCTCTACCCAAACAAGACAAACAAGCAAACGGAACACAATCAATCACGTGTAAACTCAAACAACATGATGCAAACATGGTATGCTATGCGGGATGCGATATGTGATGCATATGGAAGATTTGACAAGAGATGAATGAACCTGGCCTCAACTTGGAAATCCAAGAGTGCCACTGGAAAGGTGAGGTGATTTCAGTTGAAATCGATATAAAGAACACCGGAAACGGAGACACGGTTTGGAAATGGCAAGCAATTCAAATACGGCACCGGTCTGCGATATACAGCAAGTAGCCATCTAAATGCAACAAGTTAAACATGCTACAGCATCCAAACATGGCAACAAAATACATGGCAGGGACCCACTCATGATGCTTAACAAAAGATGAACATTGATCTACGGCCAATTCATCCATTAACAGGTTCAAACAAACATGGCAAAAGTGCAATTGGTAAACAGATTTCAGACTTAGTGAAATTAACACTTGTCTGGAATTTCAGATCAGGTAGCACACTTTGGAGCAAGAAAACTATATGCTACAGGAACTTAACATGGCAAAGCAAGGCATGGCATGGAGCTACTCAAAGAGCTTAACAAAAGTCCCTCAGTGACCTTGAGCCAAAGGGATCAAAAAATACTATTGCAAGCATGTGAACATGGCAAAAACATAATCAGATCACAGACTTGCAAAAAAACTGGAGCATGCAAATCAGATATCAAGTAGGCATGTTTACGAGCTCGATGCACTCACTACAGCATGCACGGATCAATAACATAGCATGCACGGACAATCTAAGCATAAACCCATTAAGAATACACATTATACAAGCTAGAAATGGCAAGAACAATAACATAGCATGCACGGATCAACTACAACATCCTTGGCAAAATCGCTAACAAGTAGACAATCTGCCCAGATTCACGAAATAGCAAAAGTAGAGCTCGATTGACTCCAGCTAGGGTGCTCCATAATTGCAAACACAGACATGGATGGATAGAGCACTACAAGATTAACAAAACATCCTTACTAATCATACTCAAAAGAGGCACGGATCACTAGGAAACAACATGAACATAAGGCATATTGATAAAAACAGTCCAAGGACTTAGTGGAATTGCTAAGTCCCTGAAATCAGCATTAACGAATGCACCACTTTGCAAGCTTCTGCTAGTTACCACACACATCACAAAAATACATGGATGGCACCTCTGGAAATATGGCAAAGCATATAACAAAACATATGTAGAGCTCATGGGCATATCATGCACACATTAATCATGGCAAAAATGACAAATAGCTATTTGGAGCAGCAGATCTGACAATTAACTCAAATAGCACTCTTCCAACAGCATTTAGGGCATCAAGATGAACTCAAATGAAAATGATGCAATGAGATGAAATGATGTTCTCTCTGAGGCGAACATTTTGATATGCCATATGCCCAAAATGGATCTACGGATGCAAAGTTACAGCACGATGAACATGGCAATATAATCTGCAGACTTAGGAAAAAAAAGGTCAACCCTAGGGTTTCCCGATCTGGATCTGGGTCGCCGGCACGGTTTTCGAAGCAGCTCGCCGGAGTTCTTGCGCGGGGACGCCGGAGTAGAGGTTCCTGGGCCGGATCTCACCGGATCCGGCCGGAGCTAACCGTGGGGCGGCGGAGGAGGGCGCGGCCGAGCGGCGCCGCAGGACTTGAGGCGAGGGGCGGCGAGGAGGTCCGGCCATCGGAGGTCGGTGCGGAGGCGGCCGGCGATGGCGCCGCGGCGGCGCGAGGCGAAGTCCGGCGAGGGGGCTGCCGGCTCGGGGAAGGAGAAGGCGGGCGCGGGCGGCGGTGCTTCGGGCCTCGCGGGGGCCCAACCCGGGCTTCGCGGGCCGGCGATGTGGGGCGCGGGCGCGGGCGACATGGCGACCTGGGATTCGCTGCGGGCGGCGGCGGACGCTGTCCGGCGGCCGGCGGACGTGTCCGGCCGCGCGGAGAGGGGTGGATCTAGGGTTTCGGACGAGGGGAACCGCGAATTTCGGAAGGATGGTGTATTTATAGGCATAGAGGGAGCTAGGAGTGTCCAAATGTGGCGCGGTTTTCGGCCACGCGATCGTGATCGAACGCTCTAGATGATGGAGAGGGTTTTGGTGGGTTTGGGGCCAAAATGGAGGGGTGTTGTGCTGCAACACACACGAAGCCTTCTCGGTCCCTCGGTTAACCGTTGGAGCATCAAACGAAGTCCAGATGGTACGAAACTTGACAGGCGGTCTACAGGTAGTAAACCAAGGCCGCTTGGCAAGTCTCGGTCCAATCCGGAAATGTTTAATCCCCACACACGAGAAGAAGGTAGGAATGACCACCGGAGGAGAACGGAGCACCGGAATGCAAAACGGACAACGGGAAAAATGCTCGGATGCATGAAACGAACACGTATGCAAATGCAATGCACATGATGCCATGATATGAGATGCATGACAACGACAACAACACACGGAGACAAAAACCCAAACCCGAGAAAATATAATAACTTAACGCCGGAAACGGCAAGAGTTGGATTACATATTATGTAAATCACATCCAGGGTGTTACATAACTACCGCCAGGTCCAACCTAACCTCTCTCGGCAGCCCGGGGTCCTCCTCGCGCGCGCGCCTGAAAAGTTGTCCCGGACCTGACCCGAGCAGTCGTCACCATTGTGTCCGGATCATCCCGAAACGTCTACAAAATGTCTCCGTTTTGTTAATTGGACTTCCAAGTCTATTTTTCTCAACCGCTCGATTTATTTGGAGGGACGGATTAGCCCCTACCCAATCCCTATCTGTGATATATAAAGCATATGAAACCCTAGACCACTAGGTTGTCCCGTCCATTCCATCCATCCCGCCGCCACCTCCTAGTTACATCGGGATCTCACCCAGTTGACCTCCTCTTTTTCACCAACCGGCCAACCACCATCTTCATCACATCCAATCCAGCAACCTCCCTAGAATTGCGCCGCCGACCAACCACAGCTTCCGATCTCCTCACGCCCGAGGCCCCAGCCAAGCCTCGACCCTCTTCCTCGTTTCCCAAGTGAGCCAACCACCATAGTGCAGCACCCCACTTCCTCCTGCCTCGTCTCTGGCCTCCCCGTCGCCCCGCCGTCCGACGACTGGCGCCGTGCCGATAGCCACCAGTAGCTCCAGGACGGCCTCGTCTCCCTTCTCCTTAGTCGTCTCCTGCCGTTTTTCTCCTTCCCCATGCTCACCTCGCTCTCCCGTCGTCTTCTGCCTGCAGGGAACGAGGAGCACGGCGCCCGACGCCATGGCTGATTCCCTCACCTCTCTCTCGTCTTCAGGGACCCCATGACGCCGCCTCACCCCCACGCCATGGAGCTCCAAGTTCGTCGGCTCGCCTCGGCTTCGATCCGGCAGGGAACGGGTCCCCTGCGACCTCCCTTGACCGGATCCAGCGCCTCCACCCTCGCCAGCGACCGCGCCAACCGGCCCCGCGCCCGTGCTCCTGCAGCTCTCCTCGTCCAGGAGCTCCACGAGGGGAGGAGCAACAACGCCTGAGCGCTCCTCCTCGTGATCCGCTACCCCGGCGAACCACACCGCCAGCGACCACCTTCAGCAGGCCCCTCGCCAAGTTCCCCTCCTCGAGCCACTCCTGTCCACTGCTGCTCTTCTTCGTCAAGCCCACCGCCACCGGGAACGGGCTTCCCGCGCACTAGATCCATTCGTTCTGAGCTTCCCCATGCCTGAGAGCCCGCGTCGGCCATCTTCCTCGTCGGAGTGCCCCGTTTCCTGCCTCCTCTGCAACCGGGGCATCCTCTGCTCGTCATGGTCATGGGCGCGTTGACCACGCCCTGCCTCCTCGTTCAATCGCGCCAAGGCCCAATGCCAAGCCAGTCGGCCTCCAGATCCACCGAACTGGGCCGCCTCCATCGACAGGCGCCTAGGCCCAGCTCCTCTGCTTCGCTCGCAGCCCAGATGCCCAGCGCCTCCACAAGCCCAATGTGAGCAGCCCAGTCCGCCCAGATTTAGCCCGTTGACGTTTTTTTAGGATCTGTGATTTTGTCTATTATTCCAGGGTTTTACTGTTTTACAAAAAGGTCTCTAAACTTCATGCATTTAACAACTCACAAACGGTGCATCTTATTAAAACAATTTAGATATGAAATATGCTTAGTTTTTCATCTAGTTTCATAATATGTCATTTCCATCCATGTTCAAAATGTTTAAAATGTTGTTTGTTTAAATTTTCTTAAATAACGTGCTAAAATGATTTAATTCATAACTATTTAACTGTAACTCGGTTTGTAACAAACTTTATATGTAAATGGGGTAGAAAAATGCTTAGTTTAACATGGTGGCACCACTTTGCATGTTTAACAACTATAAAATATGGTTTAGGGCAGAACAGTACCAAACCTAATATATGCATATGGGGATTTACCGGAATTGTTGTTCGTTGCTTCTAGCCTCATTTAAACTTGACTAGATAGGTAGTTTTACTTTGCTTCACCCTATTGTCATGTTTAACAACACTTAATATTGTTGGGTACATAAATGAGATTGAACTAAATAACTTGAATGTAGTGTTTCATCAGTATGCAACGGAATTGCATATTGAGCTCCACCTAATTTGTAGGGTTGTTTGTGCACTTTGCCATGCCATGCCTCATTAAACCGGACATGCATCATACTTGTTTGTGCACCGTGCCATGCTTATGTGGTGGTTGTTTAGCATGATTGTTTGCTTCTTTGTGGTGTTGCTTCTTCGGGTTGGTTCCGAAAACGTCGCGTTTGTGAGGACCCGTTCGACTACGTCCATTTGTCTTCTTCATGGACTCATTCTTCTTCCATGCGGGATCTCAGACAAGATGACCATACCCTCGAAATCACTTCTATCTTTGCTTGCTAGATGCTCGCTCTTTTGCTATGCCTATGCTGCGATACCTTCCACTTGCTTATCATGCCTCCCATATTGTTAAGCCAAGCCTCTAACCCACCTTGCCCTAGCAAACCGTTGTTTGGCCATGTTACTGCTTTGCTCAGCCCCTCTTATAGCATTGTTAGTTGCAGGTGAAGATTGAAGTTTGTTCCTTGTTGGAACATGGATATTTTGTTGGGATATCACAATATCTCTTATTTAATTAATGCATCTATATACATGGTAAAGGGTGGAAGGCTTGGCCTTATGCCTGGTGTTTTGTTCCACTCTTCCCGCCCTAGTTTCCTTCATATCGGTGTTATTTCCCGGATTTTGCGTTCCTTACGTGGTTGGGTTATAATAGGAACCCCTTGACAGTTCGCCTTGAATAAAACTCGTCCAGCAATGCCCAACCTTGGTTTTACCATTCGCCACCTAGCCTCTTTTTCCCTTGGGTTCTGCAGACTCAAGGGTCATCTTTATTTTAACCCCCCTGGGCCAGTGCTCCTCTGAGTGTTGGTCCAAACTGAGCTGCCTGCGGGGCCACCTCGGGAAAACTTGAGTGTTGGTTTTACTCGTAGCTAGTCTCATGTGAGTGTGCCCTGAGAACGAGATATGTGCAGCTCCTATCGGGATTTGTTGGCACATTTGGGCGGTGTTGCTGGACTTGTTTTACCATTGTTGAGGATGTCTTGTAACCTGGATGCCGAGCCTGGTCGGATTGTCTTGGGAGAAGGAATATCCTTCGTTGACCGTGAGAGCTTGTGATGGGCTAAGTTGGGACACCCCTGCAAGGGTTTGAACTTTCGAAAGCCGTGCCGGCGGTTATGGGCAGATGGGAATTTGTTAATGTCCGGTTGTACAAAACCTGAAGTTTATCTTAATTAAAAAGCATCAACCACGTGTGTAACCGTGATGGTCTCTTCTCGGCGGAGTCCGGGAAGTGAACAAGGTGTTGGAGTTATGTTTGACGTGGGTTGTTATAGGATAACGTCTTGATCATAGTTTGTCGCCCGTGCCTTTGCCTTCTCTTCTCGCTCTCATTTGTGTTGTTAGCCACCAAATATGCTAGTCGCTTGCTGCAGCTCCACCTCATACCTTTTACCCTTCCTATAAGCTTAAATAGTCTTGATCGCGAGGGTGTGAGATTACTGAGTACTCGTGACTCACAGATACTTCCAAAACCAGTTTGCAGGTGCCGATGAAACCGTGCAGGTGACGCAACCAAGCTCAAGGAGGAGCTCGATGAAGTTCTTGTCCTTTGTGTTGTTTCGTTCTAGTTGATCAGTAGTGGAGCCCAGTCGGGAAGATCGGGGATCTGTGTAGCATTTGGGGTAGTCTTCTTTTGTTTTGGTTCCGTAGTCGGACCTTGATTGTATCTAGATGATGTAATGCTTTATTCATGTATTGTTTGAAGTGGCGATTGTAAGCCAACTATGTTCTCTTTCCCTTATGTATTACATGGGTTGTGTGAAGATTACCTCACTTGCGACATTGCTTTCAATGCGGTTATGCCTCTAAGTCGTGCTTCGACACATAGGAGATATAGCCGCATCGAGGGCGTTATAAGTTGGTAATCAGAGCCTTCCCTGACCTTAGGAGCCCCTGATTGATCGAATCGCTGGCGTTATTGAGTCTAGAAATGTTTTGAGTCATTTAGGAATTATATATATAGGAGAGTAGGATTCTTTTTACTCCTCAGTCCCTTCGTCGCTCTGGTGAGGCATCCTGATGTAGAGTTTTGACTCTTCTCTTCTCAAATTTCACTAAAGAAAATTAGGATCACGCGGGTATCTTGGAATCGTTCCGATGGTTTTGTGACGAGAACATTGTTCTTGGTGCCTCTTGACATTTAGGGGTTGTGGCAGTGTCCCGGGGAGTTGAGCTATGAGGTGTTGTCATCACAATTTTATCGTTGTAGTTCTGGAATACCTGAGTTTAGTTTCGCCGACATCGAAAATCTCTTTTATGAAGTTGTTGGTGAGATAACCTCGACGCCACCCAGTACTGGGGTGGGAGTTCGGGAGTATTGCCATAACTCGTATAACGGATGCTTTTCGAAGGTTGAGGTAGACGATTTCCGAAGGTTTCTTGGTTATGTGTTGAAGGATGGATACAGCTGGATGTAGGATTTGCTAGATTTGGGTGAGATATTATGCTTCCCCTGTATCCCCAACACCTGACTGCATAACCGGAAAATTTCAAGAGTTTATAAGTGGGAATTCAAGTAGCTCTTAGGATATCTTTCCGACAGATGTATGATATGAAATTGGGGTTTGACGTCTAGTGGTTCGCCTATCCACGGTTGGTTTTACGGTGGTCTTGTTGTGTCTTAAAGAGTCCTTGGCTATGCCGACTCGGGGACGCTTCGTATGTCATGTGCACTGCCTTGTACATGATGGTGATATACGATCGAGCCCATGTAGGCCCCACCATGAAAACTTCGGACGAAATCTCTATCATATGTTTGTTCCGGCCTATTCTGCAAGCCAATCCTTTGCTTTTGTTTTTAGTGTGGTATTCGAGTTGCTTCGAAATAAAATGTTGATTCCATACCTTTCCTTAAGTGGTGTTCTCATATTCCTATGGGAGTACTAATCCTTCTTGACCATCGAGTTTGTCATGTTAATTCTTTTCTACCGGCGTGTTCCTCTTCAAGTGGATCCGTTCATTTCAACATCCGCAAGATCAATTATCAGTTCTTCTCAACGGCAATCTTTTCTTCCGCCCCAAGCTTGCCTTTGTTTTCCCACCCTCCCACCCTTGTTTCTTCAAGGACTCATGTATCTTAATCAAGTATCCATCTTATTGATGTGAAGTCTCTCCATTCTTTTCCGTCAACGTTCTTACCCGGTGGTTCTCTTGAAGATGTTCTACTCGTTCATCATTCTCCATTCTTTTCTTCTCCGGTGGATTCAAATCAAGATTTTGGTGCTGATCATATCTCTTTTCCTCGTTTCAAATACCTTCTCTTGCCGGTGCACCTCATATTCAGTCATTTCTCGCTATTCAATTGTTCCGGAGTGCTCAAGATATCTCGAAGATTCGTGCTTACACTCTACTTTAACTCAAGCTCTTTCGAGGATGTTATCTCATTTAAGCCATTTAATTCAACCGGTGCAATCTCTCTCTTTCCAAATAATTGTTCTATGGTGTATCTTTTGAGTGGGCCCTAACCGACAGGTCTTTTCCCAGGATCTTACCTGACTCTTCTTATTCTCCCAGAGCTTTTCAAATTCATCTCAAAGTTTTAAATAAGAATGATTTATCATCAGTCAAATGCCTTTCTACAAGATTGGTTAAATTCTTCTCATCGTTGGCTCAACCTTTCCAATTCTGGAGTGCCTCAATAAGTCATGATGGTATTTCTCGTCGTCATTCTCAGTTTGGAAGACCAAAGAAGATTCTTCTTTCAATCTTGCTAAATTCTCTTCAAGATTCGTCATTCGAGCTTGTTGCCATCCTCTCATAATTGTCTCCGATTGTCAGAATTCTTTTTCACCCATCCGGAGTAATTCAGGAGTCTTTTCAGTTTGATTCTCCGAAGGCCGTCATTTCGGGATTATTCATTCTAGCTTTCAGCTCTCATCCTCCAATTCTTACCGGTGCATCATTCAAGTATTCCCTTGTCAGCTCGTGATCTCTTCATTCTCCTGTATCTAAATCCCCTCAAGTATCATCATTCGTTCTATAATTCTTCCCAGTGTTTCCTTATCTTCTCTTCGTTCATTTTCAGTTCTTATCGGTGGCTCATTCAAGATTTCTCTTCCTTTGTTATTGTATCAATTCATTCGTTGTTTCAATCCCACCGGTGGTTCGTTGATGACCTTCCCAAGTCTGCGCTATATCTCGCTTAATCCTTTCTACGAGAATAAGTAGTTTGCCAATTCCATTGCTTGTCATCAATTTGAATTGGTGAAGGATAAGCATAATGTAATTATTATTCATGTTTCATCGAGTTTATTCAATTCCTTATTCCGGAGGTGCATCATATCACATTCTTGGTTCGAGATGCTTTATCTTTTCTTTTCCCAGAGTTCCTAGCTGTCACAATTACATCACCACAGAGATTCATTTAAATCATTGCAAGGCTTCAACCTTATTCTTTTCATCCTCCATTTCAATTGATCATTTCTTTTATTACTTGAGTTCTCATGAAGGCTCTACAAGATGGTTCATCAAGGATTTAATTCTTTCTCGAAGTGTTCATCGAGATTCTTTTCAGAGGAGCTCAAGTATTCTTTATCTTGCATTTTAAAGTGCAATTCTTCCAACCGTATCATTTCAGGTGGTATTATGTCATTCTTGATAATTTGAGTTCATGTTTCATGATTCACATGTTGTTAAGAATGAGGTATTTAAACCCATCAATCTCTTCATTCGAGTTATCTTGGTTTATACTTCACCTAAAGCCTCCCCTAAGGTTTGTTACTATTATGGTGCTTATAAATGACCCAAGTTCTTCATGTATCCTCCCGGTGAATAAGTTTCTCGTTTCCTTGTTGATATCAATCCAATCTTTGGTTTTGTTAGTGGCAGGTTGTCACCTCATAATTTGAGATGTATTCCATAAGACCGTATCAAGCGTATTCTTTTCGTTTTTGGTGTTCCAACAACTCCGCTCGACCCGTCTCCTAAGGATGCCTTCTCAAGCTCTTTTGTGGCATAAGATGGCATTTTCGTCTCCATTCTTTTATTTCAATTACCTATCTTCTATTCTTTTGTTCCGGAGCCATTGTGATGTTGCTCTTTTCTCTCATCATCTTGGATCGTGTTCTTTTCGTGCTTATCCATTTAACCGGAGTGTGTGCCCGCTGCTCAAGTTCTTTCATTTTATCAAGCCTTGCATATCTTTCCAACCGGAGTGTTGTTTGAAGTTGTTCTTCCTTGTTTCTCTTTTTTAACGGAGTGTTTTCAACTTCGTTCATCTCCGTTGTATTTTTTTCTTGAAATGGCTTAACCTTTTCAAGTTCTTTGTTCTCACTCATTTTCCAAAGAAGCAACTTAGTTTTTACCTGTTCTCTTTCCCTTCCGTTTTCCCTCCAGTGCCATTCTAGATCTCGGGACGAGATCCTCTCGTTGTGGTGGAGTGTTGTAACACCCTGAGACCATTGCGCCAGGTGTCTTCCGGTGTCTCATTGTTGTTGCCTTGTCATTTTCTTGCGTGTCGCATCTTGTCATGTCATCATGTGCATTGCATCATCATGTTTTCAAAACCTGCATTCGTCCGGGTTCCCCCAGTTGCTTCTATTGTCCGTTCTGAGCCCAGCCACACTTGCACACGCCCGTGGCATGTCCAAAATATTATTTTATAAGTGGCCGGAAAATGTTCTCGAAATGGGATGAAAGTTGGCGTGCGGTCTTGTTATAGTGTAGGTAGACCGCCTGCCAAGTTTCATCGCATTCGGAGTCCGTTTGACGCCCCAACGGATAACTATAGCGACATTATAGTCGGTCAAAACGTCGAACGTTTTCGGTCTCCGAAAATAGTCGCCGGGCCTCTCCTCTTCTCTTTTCACAGCCCACTAACTACCGCCAGGTCCAACCTAACCTCTCTCGGCAGCCTGCGGTCCTCCTCGCGCGCGCGCCTGAAAAGTTGTCCAGGACCCGACCCGAGCAGTCGTCACCATTGTGTCCGGATCATCCCCAAGCGTCTACAAAATGTCTCCGTTTTGTTAATTGGACTTCCTAGTCTATTTTTCCCGACCACTCGATTTATTTGGAGGGACAGATTAGCCCCTACCCAATCCCTATCTGTGATATATAAAGCAGATGAAACCCTAGACCACTAGGTTGTCCCGTCCATTCCATCCATCCCGCCGCCACCTCCTAGTTCCATCGGGATCTCACCCAGTTGACCTCCTCTTTTTCACCAACCGCCAACCACCATCTTCATCAGATCCAGTCAAGCAACCTCCCTAGAATTGCACGCCGACCAACCACAGCTCCCGGTCTCCTCATGCCCGAGGCCCCAGCCAAGCCTCCACCCTCTTCCTCGTTTCCACAGTGAGCCAACCACCATAGTGCAGCGCCCAACTTCCTCCTGCCTCGTCTCTGGCCTCCCCGTTGCCCCGCCGTCGGACGACCGGCGCCGTGCCGACAGCCACTAGCAGCTCCAGGCCGGCCTCGTCTCCCTTCTGCTCAGTCGTCTCCTCCCATTTTTCTCCTTCCCCGTGCTCACCTCGCTCTCCCGTCGTCTTCTGCCTGCAGGGAACGAGGAGCACGGCGCCCGACGCCATGGATGATTCCCTCACCTCCCTCTCGTCTTCAAGGACCCCATGACGCCGCCTCACCCCCGCTCCATGGAGCTCAAAGTTTGTCGGCTCGCCTCGGCTTCGATCCGGCAGGGAACGGGTCCCCGGCGACCTCCCGTGACCGGATGCAGCGCCTGCACCCTCGCCAGCGACCGCGCCAACCGGCCCCGCGCCCATGCTCCCGCAGCCCTCCTCGTCCAGGAGCTCCACGAGGGGAGGAGAAACAGTGCCTGAGCGCTCCTCCTCGCGATCCGCCGCCTCGGCGAACCACACCGCCGGCGACCACCTTCAGCAGGCCCCTCGCCAAGTTCCCCTCCTCGAGCCGCCCCTGTCCACTTCTGCTCTTCTTCGTCAAGCCCACCACCACCGGGAACGGGCTTCCCGCGCCCTGGAGCCGTTCTTTCTGAGCTTCCCCATGCTCGAGAGCCCGCGTCGGCCATCTTGCTCGTCGGAGTGCCCCGTTTCCTGCCTCCTCTGCAACCGGGGCGTCCTCTGCTCGTCGTGGTCGCGGGCGCGTTGACCACGCCCTGCCTCCTGGTTCGATCGCGCCAAGGCCCAACGCCAAGCCAGTCGGCCTCCAGGTCCACCGAACTGGGCCGCCTCCATCGACAGGCGCCTAGGCCCAGCTTCTCTGCTTCGCTCGCAGCCCAGATGCCCAACGCCTCCTCAAGCCCAATGTGAGCAGCCCAGTCTGCCCAGATTCAACCCGTTGACATTTTTTTCAGGATCTGTGATTTTGTCTATCATTCCTGGGTTTTACTGTTTTACAGAAAGGTCCCTAAACTTCATGCATTTAACAATTGAAAAACGGTGCATCTTATTAAAACAATTTATATATGAAATATGCTTAGTTTTTCATCTAGTTTCATAATATGTCATTTCCATCCATGTTCAAAATGTTTAAAATGTTGTTTGTTTAAATTTGCTTAAATAACGTACTAAAATGATTTAGTTCATAACTATTTAACTGTAACTCGGTTTGTAACAAACTTTATATGTAAATGGGGTATAAAAATGCTTAGTTTAACATGGTGGCACCACTTTGCATGTTTAACAACTATAAAATATGGTTTAGGAAAGAACAGTACCAAACCTAATATATGCATATGGGGATTTACCGGAATTGTTGTTCGTTGCTTACGGCCTCATTTAAACTTGACTAGATAGGTAGTTTTACTTAGCTTCACCCTCTTGCCATGTTTAACAACACTTAATATTGTTGGGTACATAAACGAGATTGAACTAAATAACTTGAATGTGGTGTTTCGCCAATATGCAACGGAGTTGCATATTGAGCTCCACTTAATTTGTAGGGTTGTTTGTGCACTTTGCCATGCCATGCCTCATTAAACCGGACATGCATCATACTTGTTTGCGCACCGTTCCATGCTTATGTGGTGGTTGTTTACCATGATTGTTTGCTTCTTTCAGGTGTTGCTTCTTCGGGTTGGTTCCGATAATGTCGAGTTTGTGAGGACCCGTTTGACTACGTCCGTTTGTCTTCTTCATGGACTCGTTCTTCTTCCTTGCGGGATCTCAGACAAGATGACCATACCCTCGAAATAACTTCTATCTTTGCTTGCTAGATGCTCGCTCTTTTGCTATGCCTATGCTGCGATACCTACCACTTGCTTATCATGCCTCCCATATTGTTAAGCCAAGCCTCTAACCCGCCTTGCCCTAGCAAACCATTGTTTGGCTATGTTACCGCTTTGCTCAGCCCCTCTTATAGCGTTGTTAGTTGCAGGTGAAGATTGAAGTTTGTTCCTTGTTGGAACATGGATATTTTGTTGGGATATCACAATATCTCTTATTTAATTAATGCATCTATATACTTGGTAAAGGGTGGAAGGCTCGGCCTTATGCCTGGTGTTTTGTTCCACTCTTCCCGCCCTAGTTTCCGTCATATCGGTGTTATGTTCCCGGATTTTGCGTTCCTTACGCGGTTGGGTTATAATAGGAACCCCTTGACAGTTCGCCTTGAATAAAAATCCTCCAGCAATGCCCAACCTTGGTTTTACCATTCGCCACCTAGCCTCCTTTTCCCTTGGGTTCTGCAGACTCAAGGGTCATCTTTATTTTAACCCCCTGGGCCAGTGCTCCTCTGAGTATTGGTCCAAACTGAGCTGCCTGCGGGGCCACCTCGGGGAAACTTGAGGGTTGGTTTTACTCGTAGCTAGTCTCATGTGAGTGTGCCCTGAGAACGAGATATGTGCAGCTCCTATCGGGATTTGTTGGCACATTTGGGCGGTGTTGCTGGACTTGTTTTACCATTGTCGAGGATGTCTTGTAACCTGGATGCCGAGCCTGATCGGATTGTCTTGGGAGAAGGAATATCCTTCGTTGACCATGAGAGCTTGTGATGGGCTAAGTTGGGACACCCCTGCAAGGATTTGAACTTTCGAAAGACATGCCCGCGGTTATGGGCAGATGGCAATTTGTTAATGTCTGGTTGTAGAAAAGCTGAAGTTTATCTTAATTAAAAAGCATCAACCGCGCGTGTAACCGTGATGGTCTCTTCTCGGCGGAGTCCGGGAAGTGAACAAGGTGTTGGAGTTATGTTTGACGTGGGTTGTTATAGAATCACTTCTTGATCATAGTTTGTCACTCGTGCCATTGCCTTCTCTTCTCGCTCTCATTTGCGTTGTTAGCCACCAAATATGCTAGTCGCTTGCTGCAGCTTCACCTCATACCTTTTACCCTTCCTATAAGCTTAAATAGTCTTGATCGCGAGGGTGTGAGATTGCTGAGTCCTCGTGACTCACAGATACTTCCAAAACCAGTTTGTAGGTGCCGATGAAACCGTGCAGGTGACGCAACCAAGCTCAAGGAGGAGCTCGATGAAGGTCTTGTCCTTTGTGTTGTTTCGTTCTAGTTGATCAGTAGTGGAGCCCAGTTGGGACGATCGGGGATCTATGTAGCATTTGGGGTAGTCTTCTTTTATTTTGGTTCCGTAGTCGGACCTTGATTGTACCTAGATGATGTAATGCTTTATTCATGTATTGTGTGAAGTGGCGATTGTAAGCCAACTATGTTCTCTTTCCCTTATGTATTACATGGGTTGCGTGAAGATTACCTCACTTGCGACATTGCTTTCAATGCGGTTATGCCTCTAAGTCGTGCTTCGACACGTAGGAGATATAGCCGCATCGAGGGCATTACAGAATATCCTTCGTTGACCGTGAGAGCTTGTGATGGGCTAAGTTGGGACACCCCTGCAGGGATTTGAACTTTCGAAAGTCGTGCCCGCAGTTATGGGAAGATGGGAATTTGTTAATGTCCGGTTGTAGAAAACCTGAAGTTGGCCTTAATTAAAATGCATCAACCGCGTGTGTAGCCGTGATGGTCTCTTCTCGGCGGAGTCCGGGAAGTGAACACGGTGTTGGAGTAATGCTTGACGAATGTTGTTCTAGGATCAATTCTTGATCATAGTTGTTCGACCGTGCTTTTGCCTTCTCTTCTCGCTCTCATTTGCGTATGTTAGCCACCATATATGCTAGTCGCTTGCTACAGCTCCACCTCATACCTTTACCCTACCTATAAGCTTAAACAGTCTTGATCGCGAGGGTGTGAGATTGCTGAGTCCCCGTGACTCACAGATACTTCCAAAACCAGCTTGCAGGTGCCGATGATACCGTATAGGTGACGCAACCAAGCTCAAGGAGGAGCTCGATGAAGATCTCGTTCATTGTGTTGTTTCATTTCATTTGATCAGTAGTGGAGCCCAGTTGGGACGATCGGGGATCTGTGTAGCTTTTGGGGTAGTCTTCTCCCTTTTTTGTTCCATAGTCGGACCTTGATTGTATCTGGATGATGTAATGCTTTATTCATGTATTGTGTGAAGTGGCGGTTGTAAGCCAACTATGTATCTCTTTCCCTTATGTATTACATGGGTTGTGTGAAGATTACCTCACTTGCGACATTTCTTTCAATGCGGTTTTGCCTCTAAGTCGTGCTTCGACACGTGGGAGATATAGCCGCATCGAGGGCGTTACAAGTTGGTAATCAGAGCCTTCCCCGACCTTAGGAGTCCCCTGCTTGATCGAATCGTTGGCGTTGTTGTGTCTAGAAAAATGTTTTGAGTCATCTAGGTTTATATATATCAGAGAGTTAGGAATTCCTTTTACTCCCAGTCCCTTCGTCGCTTTGGTGAGGCATCCTGACATAGAGTTTTTACTCTTCTCTTCTCAAATTTCACAAAAAAAAATAGGATCACACGGGTATCTTGGAATTTTTCCGATGGTTTTGTGACGAGAACATTGTTCTTGGTGCCTCCTGACATTTAGGGGTTGTGGCAGTGTCCCTGGGAGTTGAGCTCCGAGGTGTTGTCGTCACAATTTTATCGTTGAGATTCTGGAATACCTAAGTTCGCCGACATCGAAAATCTCTTTTAGGCAGTTGTTGGTGAGATAACCTCGATGCCACCCAGTACTGGGGCGGGAGTTCGGGAGTATCACTATAACTCGTATAACGGATGCTTTTTGAAGGTTGAGGTAAACGATTTCCGAAGGTTTCTTGGTTATGTGTTGAAGGATGGATACAGCTGGATGTAGGATTTGCTAGTTTGGGGTGAGATATTATGCTTCCCCTGTATCCCCAACACCTGATTGCATAACCGGAAAGTTTCGGGAGTTTATAAGTGGGAATTCAAGTAGCTCTTAGGATATCTTTCTGACAGACATATGATATGAAATTGGGGTTCGACGTCTAGTGGTCCGCCTATCCACGGTTGGTTTTACAGTGGTCTCGTTGTGTCTTAAAGAGTCCTTGGCTATGCTGACTCGGGGACGCTTCATATGTTATGTGCACTGCCTTGTACATGATGGTGCTGTACGATCAAGCCCGTGTAGGCCCCACCATGAAAACTTCGGACGAAATCTCTATCATATGTTTGTTCCGGCTTATTTTGCAAGCCAATCCTTTGTTTTGTCTTGAGTTGTGGTATTTGAGTTGCTTCAATGTCAAGTGTTGATTCCATACTTTTCCTAAGCAGTGTTCTCATACTCCTATGTGAATACTAATCCATCCTAATAATAGAGATTGTCATGTCAATCCTTTTTAACCGGCGTGTTTTTCTTCAAGTGGATCCGATCATTTTCAACATCCGCAAATCAATTATCAGTTCTTCTCAATGATGTTTGCTTCATCCGTTCCAAGTTTTCTTTGTTTTCCCACCATCCCACCCTTGTTTTTCTTGAAGGATTCGCATTTCTTAATCAAGTATCCATTTTATTCATGTGAAGACTCTTCATTCTTTTCTTGCAATACTCTTATCCGGTGATTCTCATGAAGATTCTAACAGAGCCTCAAGTTCATCATTCTTCATTCTTGTCATCTCCGGTGGTTTCAAGTCAAGCTTTGTTGATCATATCCTTTTCCTCGTGTCAAATACCTTCTCTTGCTGGTGCACCTCTTAATCATCCACTTCTCAATATTCAATTGTTCTGGAGTGCTCAAGATATCTCGAAGATTCGTGTTTCCACTCTACATTCGTTCTAGCTCTTTCGAGATTGTTATCTCATTCAAGCCATTTAATTCAACCGGCGCAATCTATCTTTTAAATCATTCAACGGTGTTTCTTTTGAGTGGGCCTAACCCACAGGTCTTTTCCAGGATCTTACCTGACTCTTCTTATTTTCCCGGAGCTATCCTAAATTCTTTTCAAAGTTTGACGTAAGAATGATTTATCATCAGTCAAATGCCTTTCTACAAGATCGGTTAAATTCTTCTCATCGTTGGCTAAATCTCTTCGCTTTTGATTCTTCCGGAGTGCCTCTTCAATGATTGGTGGTGTTTATCGTCGTCATTCTCAGATTTTGAAGACCGAAGAAGAGTTTTTCTTCCATATCTTGCTCCATTCTCTTCAAGATTCATGGTGCTAGCTTGTTGCCATCCTCTCATAATTATTTTCAATTGTGAGAATCATTTTCACCCATCCGGAGCATTTCAAAGAGTATTTCATTTTGTTTCTCCGGAGCCCATCATTTCAGAAGACTTATTCATTCTCAGCCTCCAGCTATCATTCTCCAAATCTTATCGGTGCATCGTACAAGTGATCTCTAATTAGTTCGTGATCCCTTCGTTCTCATGGATCTAAACTCTATCATGTATCTTCGTTCATTTGCTAATTCTTCCCGGTGTTTTCCTTATCTTTTCTTTGTTCATTTTTAATTCTTATGGTGGTTCATTCAAGATTCCTTTTCTCTTGGTATCACATCGATTTATTCGTTGTTTCAATCCTAACGGTGATTCGTTGAAGATTTTTCCAAGTTTGCGTGATATCTCTCTTAATCCTTTCTACGAGAATAAGTAGTATGCCAAATCCGTTGCTTGTCATCAATTTAAATTGATGAAGGATACGCATAACATAATTCTTATTCTTGCTTCATCCAAATGATGGATTCGTTCCTCTGGAGTTTGTTCACAATGACTAATTCTCATTGTCAATTGTTCATCTTTTCTTTTTCACGGAGTTCCAACCTCTCTCAATTATATCAACACGGAGATTCATCTAAATCATTACAAGGTTTCTCCTTGTGTTTTCAACTTCTCTTTCTTTTCGTTATCCTTTTGTTAACGGAGTTCTTCATTGAGGTTCTACATGATGGTTCATAAAGGATTTAATTCCTTCTCCAAGTTTTTCATCGAGATTCTTTTCTAAGAAGCTCAAGCTTTCTTCATATTGTAATCCGGAGCGCAATTCTTTTACCTCATCTTTGGAGGTGGTATTATGTCATTCTTGATAATTTGAGTGCATGTTTCATGATTCACATGTTGTTAAGAATGAGGTATTTTAAATCCATCTACCTCTTCGTCGGAGTTATCTTGTGTCATGTTTCACCTAAAGCCTTCCCTAAGGATTGTTGCTATTTATGATGCTTATAATCGACCGAAGTTCTTTTATCCTCCCGGTGGTATAAGTTTCTCGTTTCCTTGTTGATATCAATTCAAATCCATTGTTTTTCCGTTAGTGGCAGAATTTTCACCTCATAGTTTTGAGGTGTTCTCCATAAGCCCACTACAAGCTTACTCTTTTTCGTTGTTGGGATTCAACAACTCCGTTCGACCCTTCTCCTAAGGATGCCTTTTTCAAGCTCTTTTGTGGCAGAAGTTGGCATTTTCTTCTCCATTCTCCTATCCCAATTATCTATCTTCTATTTTTTCTTCCGGAGGCATTGTGATGTTTCTCTCTTCTCTCATCATCTCAAGTCGTGAAGATCATGTTTTTTTCATGCTTATCCATTTAACCCGGAGTGTCGTGCCATCTTTCCAAGTTCTCCCATCTTATCAAGTTTTTCTTCCCTTATCAACAGGAGTGCTTTCTGAAACCTATCTTACCCCTTGTGCCATTCTTTCAATAGTTCCAGAGGCAGTGTATTATTGTTTTCATCAAGTATCCCCTCATCTTGTCAAATTCATGTTCAATTCCTTTTCTTTTCAATCGGAGTGCTGCCCGAAGTTGTTCTTCCTTGTTCCTCTTGTCAAACAGAGTGTTTTCAACTTCGTTCATCTCCGTTGTATTCTTTTCTCGAAATGGCTTAACCTTTTCAAGGTTCTTTGGTTTCACTCGTTTGTCAAAGAATCAACTTAGTTTTACCTCTTCTGTTTCTCTTCCATTTTTCCCTCCGGTGCCATTCTAGAGCTCAGGACGAGATCCTCTCGTAGTGGTCGAGTGTTGTAACGCCCCGAGACCGATGTGCTAGGTGTCTTCCAGTTATTCGCTGATTGTTGCCTTGTCATTGCTTGCGTGTCATGCATTGCATATCATGTCATCATGTGCATTTCATTTGCATACATGTTCGTCTCATGCATCCGAGCATTTTCCCCGTTGTCCGTTTTGCAATCCGGCGCTCCTATGTCACCCGGTGTCCCTTTCTACCTCTTTTCATGTGCGGGTGTTAAACGTCTTCGGATTGGACGGAGACTTGTCATGCGGCCTTGGTTTACTACCAGTAGACCGCCTGTCAAGTTTCGTGCCATTTGGACTTTGTTTGGTGCTCCAACGGTTAACCGAGGGACCGAAAAGGCCTCGTGTATGTTGCAGCCCAACACTCTTCCAAACTGGCCCAAAACCCTCCTAAACCATCTCCATCATCTCGGTCGTTCAATCACGATCGCGTGGCTGTAAACCACACCTCATTTGGACTCTCCTAGCTCCCTCTACCTATATATATATGTGTGCCTCCCGAATTTTTCGCGGTGCAAACCCTAACTTCGTCCTCCTCGCGCCACCAGACAATTTTCCCCGCCGCCGGACGTGTCCGCCGCCTCCGCCCCGGCGAATCCTAGCCGGCCACATCGCCTCCACCGCCGTCCCACCGCCGCGGCCCGCCGCAGCCCATGGCCTGTTGGAAATATGCCCTAGAGGCAATAATAAATTAGTTATTATTATATTTCCTTGTTCATGATAATCGTTTATGATCCATGCTAGAATTGTATTGATAGGAAACTCAGATACATGTGTGGATACATAGACAACACCATGTCCCTAGTAAGCCTCTAGTTGACTAGCTCGTTGATCAATAGATGGTTACGGTTTACTGACCATGGACACTGGATGTCGTTGATGACGGGATCACATCATTAGGAGAATGATGTGATGGACAAGACCCAATCCTAAGCCTAGCACAAGATCGTGTAGTTCGTATGCTAAAGCTTTTCTAATGTCAAGTATCATTTCCTTAGACCATGAGATTGTGCAACTCCCGGATACCGTAGGAATGCTTTGGGTGTACCAAACGCCACAACGTAACTGGGTGGCTATAAAGGTGCACTACGGGTATCTCCGAAAGTGTTTGTTGGGTTGGCACAAATCGAGACTGGGATTTGTCACTCTGTGTAAACGGAGAGGTATCTCTGGGCCCACTCGGTAGGACATCATCATAATGTGCACAATGTGACCAAGGAGTTGATCACGGGATGATGTGTTACGAAACGAGTAAAGAGAATTGCCGGTAACGAGATTGAACGAGGTATCGGGATACCGACGATCGAATCTCGGGCAAGTATCGTACCGATAGACAAAGGGAATTGAATACAGGATTGATTGAATCCTCAAAATCGTGGTTCATCCGATGAGATCATCGTGAAGCATGTGGGAGCCAACATGGGTATCCAGATCCCGCTGTTGGTTAGTGACCAGAGAGTTGTCTCGGTCATGTCTACATGTCTCCCGAACCATAGGGTCTACACACTTAAGGTTCGGTGACACTAGAGTTGTAGAGATATTATTATGTGTTTAACTAAAAGTTGTCCGAAGTCCCGGATGAGATCCCAGACGTCACGAGGACTTCTGGAATGGTCTGGAGGTAAAGATTTATATATAGGAAGTCCAGTTTCGGCCACCAGGAGAGTTTCGGGAGTCATCGGTATTGTACCGGGACCACCGGAAGGGTCCCGGGGGTCCACCGGGTGGGGCCACCTATCCCGGAGGGCCCCATGGGCTGAAGGGGCATGGGAACCAGCCCCTGGTGGGCTTGTGCACGCCCCTTGGGCCTCCCATGCGCCTAGGGTTGGAAACCCTAAGGGGTGGGGGCGCCTCCACTTGGCTTGGAGGCCAAGCCACCCCTAGGGCTGCCGCCCCCCTCCCTAGATGGGATCTACAAGGGGCTGGCGCACCCCTAGGCCCCTATATATAGTGGAGGGGAGGGAGGTCAGCCACAGCTGAAGACCTGGCGCCTCCCTCCCTCCCGTGACACCTCTTCCTCCCCGCTTGTGCTTGGCGAAGCCCTGCCGGGATCTCGCTACTTCCACCACCACGTCGTCGTGCTGCTGGATCTCCATCAAATTCTCCTCCCCTCTTGCTGGATCAAGAAGGAGGAGACATCTCCGCTCCGTACGTGTGTTGAACGCGGAGGTGCCGTCCGTTCGGTGCTAGGATCATCGGTGATTTGGATCACGACGAGTACGACTCCATCAACCCTGTTCTCTTGAACGCTTCCCCTTAGCGATCTTCAAGGGTATGAAGATGCACTCCCTCTCTCTCATTGCTTGTATCTCCTAGATTGATCTTGGTGACACGTAGGAAAATTTTGAATTATTGCTATGTTCCCCAACAGTGGCATCATGAGCTAGGTCTATGCGTAGATTCTATGCACGAGTAGAACACAAGTTGTGGGCGTTGATTTTGTCAATTTACTTGCCGTTACTAGTCTTATCTTGATTCGGGGGCATCGTGGGATGAAGCGGCCTGGACCGACCTTACACGTACGCTTACGTGAGACTGGTTCCTCCGACTTACATGCACTAGTTGCATAAGGTGGCTAGCGGGTGTCTGTCTCTCCCACTTTAGTCGGATCAGATTTGATGAAAAGGGTCCTTATGAAGGGTAAATAGAAATTGGCATATCACGTTGTGGTTTTGGCGTAGGTAAGAAACGTTCTTGCTAGAAACCTATAGCAGCCACGTAAAAAACTTGAAACCACAATTAGAGGACGTCTAACTTGTTTTTGCAGCATATGCCGTGTGATGTGATATGGCCAAAAGGATGTGATGAATGATATATGTGATGTATGAGATTGATCATGTTCTTGTAATAGGAATCACGACTTGCATGTTGATGAGTATGACAACCGGCAGGAGCCATAGGAGTTGTCTTAATTTATTTATGACCTGCGTGTCAACTTATACGTCATGTAATTACTTTACTTTATCGCTAACCGTTAGCCATAGTAGTAGAAGAAAGAGTTGACGAGACAACTTCATGAATACACGATGATGGAGATCATGATGATGGAGATCATGGTGTCATGCCGGTGACGACGATGATCATGGCGCCCTGAAGATGGAGATCAAAAGGAGCAAAATGATATTGGCCATATCATGTCACTATTTGATTGCATGTGATGTTTATCATGTTTTACATCTTATTTGCTTAGAACGACGGTAGCATAAATAAGATGATCCCTCACCATAATTTCAAGAAAGTGTTCCCCCTAAATGTGCACCGTTGCTAAGGTCCGTTGTTCTGAAGCACCACGTGATGATCGGGTGTGATAGGTTCTAACATTCGCATACAACGGTTGTAAGCCAGATTTACACACGCGATACACTTAGGTTGACTTGACGAGCCTAGCATGTACAGACATGGCCTTGGAACATGGAAGACTAAAAGGTCGAACATGAGTCGTATAGAAGATACGATCAACATGAAGATGTTCACCGATGATGACTAGTCCGTCTCACGTGATGATCGGACACGGCCTAGTTGACTCGGATCATGTATCACTTAGATGACTAGAGGGTTTTCTATCTAAGTGGGAGTTCATTGAATAATTTGATTAGATGAAATTAATTATCATGAACATAGTCAAAAGGTCTTTGCAAATTATGTCGTAGCTCACGCTTTGGTTCTACTGTTTTAGATATGTTCCTAGAGAAAATTTAGTTGAGAGTTGACAGTAGCAATTATGCGGACTGGGTCCGTGAACTGAGGATTATCCTCATTGCTGCACAAAAGGGCTATGTCCTTAATGCACCGCTCAGTGCGTTGAACCTTGAGCATCGTCTGTAGATGTTGGGAAACATCTGACATACATGTTTTGATGACTACGTGATAGTCAATGCGTAATACTAACGGTTTAGAATTGTGGCACCAAAGACGTTTTTTTAAACGTCGCAGAACATATGAGATGTTCCAAAGACTGAAATTGGGATTTCATACTAGTGCCCACGTCAAGAGGTATGAGACCTCTGACAAGTTTCTTAAGCCTGCAAACTAAGGGAGAAAAGCTCAATCGTTAAGCATGTGCTCAGATTGTCTGAGTACTACAATCGCTTGAATCGAGTGGGAGTTAATCTTCCAGATGAAATAGTGATGATTCTCCATAGTCACTGCCACCAAGCTATTGGAGCTTCATGATGAACTATAACATATCAGGGATAGATATGATGATCCTTGAGCAACTCGCGATGTTTGACACCGCGAAAGTAGAAATCAAGTAGGAGCATCAATTGTTGATGGTTAAACCACTAGTTTCAAGAAGGGCAAGGGAAATAATGGATACTTCATGAGACGGCAAATCAGTTGCTGCTCTAGTGAAGAAACCCAAGGTTGAACCAAACCCGAGACTAAGTGCTTCTGTAATGAGGGAACGGTCACTGAAGCAGAACTACCCTAGATACTTGGTAGATGAGAAGGCTGGCAAGGTCAACAGAAGTATTTTGGAAATACGTTATATTAATGTGTACTTTACTAGTACTCCTAGTAGCACTAGGGTATTAAAATACCGGTTCAGTTGCTAAGTGTTAGTAACTCGAAATAAAAGGCTACGGAATAAACGGAGACTAGCTGAAGGTGAGATGACGATATGTGTTGAAAGTGTTTCCAAGGTTGATGTGATCAAGCATCGCATGCTCCCTCTACCATCGAGATTGGTGTTAAACCTAAATAATTGTTATTTGGTGTTTGCGTTGAGCATAGTCATGATTGGATTATGTTTATCGCAATACGGTTATTCATTTAAAGAGAATAATGGTTACTCTGTTTATTTGAATAATACCTTCAATGGTCTTGCACCTAAAATGAATGGTTTATTGAATCTCGATCATAGTGATACACATGTTCATGCCAAAAGATATCAGATAGTAATGATAGTACCACATACTTGTGGCACTGCCATTTGAGTCATGTTGGTATAAAACGCATGAAGAAGCTCCATGTTGATGGATCTTTGGACTCACTCGTTTTTTTTAAAGATTGAGACATGCGAACCATGTCTATTGGTAGATATGCATGAAGAAACTCCATGCAGATGGATCGTTTGGACTCACTTGATTTTGAATCACTTGAGACATGCAAATCATACCACATTGGCAAGATGACTGAAAGGCCTCGTTTTCAGTAAGATGGAACAAGAAAGAAACTTGTTGGAAGTAATACATTTTGATGTGTGCAGTCCAATGAGTGCTGAGGCACGCAGTGGGTATCGTTATGTTCTTACTTCATAGATGATTTGAGTAGATGCTGAGTATATTTACTTGATGAAACACAAGTCTGAATTATTAAAAGGTTTAAGTAATTTCAGAGTGAAGTTGAAGATCGTCGTGACAAGATGATAAAATGTCTATGATATGATCATAGAGATGAATATCTGAGTTATGAGTTTGGCACACAATTAAGACATTGGGGAAATTGTTTCACAACTAATACCGCCTGGACCACCATAGTGTGATGGTGTGTCTGAACATCATAACTGCACCCTATTGGATATGGTGCATACCATGATGTCTCTTATCGAATTACCACTATCGTTTATGGGTTAGGCATTAGAGACAACCGCACTCACTTTAAATAGGGCACCACACAATTCCGTTGAGACGACACCGTATGAACTATGGTTTAGAGAAACCTAAGCTATCGTTTCTTAAAAGTCTGGGGCTGCAATGCTTATGTGAAAAAGTTTTAGGCTAATAAGCTCGAACCCAAAGCGGATAAATGCATCTTCATATAATACCCAAAAATAGTTGGGTGTACCTCCTATTTCAGATCCGGAAGCAAAAGTGATTGTTTCTACAAACAGTTCCTTTCTCGAGTAAAATTTTCTCTCGAAAGAATTGAGTGGGAGGATGGTGGAGACTTGATGAGGTTATTGAACCGTCACTTCAACTAGTGTGTAGCAGGGCACAGGAAGTTGTTCCTGTGGCACCTACACTAATTGAAGTGGAAGCTTATGATAGTGATCATGAAACTTCAGATCAAGTCACTACCAAACCTCATAGGTCAACAAGGATGTGTACTACTTCAGAGTGGTATGTAATCCTGTCTTGGAAGTCATGTTGCTAGACAACAATGAACCTACGAGCTATGGAGAAGCGATGGTGGGCCCGGATTCTGACGAATGGCTCGAGGCCATAAAATCCGAGAAAGGATCCATGTGTAAAACAAAGTATAGACTTTGGAAGAACTACTTGACGGTCGTAAGGCTGTTGGGTGCAGATGGATTTTAAAAGGAAGACGGACAATGATGGTAAGTGTCACCATTAAGAAAGGTAGACTTGTCGTTAAGATGTTTCCCGACAAGTTCAAGGAGTTGACTACGATGAGACTTTCTCACTCGTAGCGATGCTAAGAGTCTGTTGGAATTATATTAGCAATTACTGCATTATTTATGAAATCTTGCAGATAGGATGTCAAAACATCGTTTCCTCGACGTTTTTCTTGAGGAAAGGTTGTATGTGATAAAACCAGAAGTTTATGAAAATCCTGAAAGATGCTAACAAGTATGCAAAGCTCCAGCAACCCTTCTAAGGACTGGAGTAAGCATCTCGGAGTTGGAATGTACGCTTTGATGAGATGATCAAAGATTTTGGGTTTATACAAAGTTTATGAGAAACTTGTATTTCCAAAGAAGTGAGTGGGAGCACTATAGAATTTCTGATGAGTATATGTTGTTGATCAGCAATGATGTAGAGTTTCTGGAAAGCATATAGGGTTATTTGAAAAGTGTTTTTCAATGGAAAACCTGGATTAAGCTACTTGAACATTGAGCATCAAGATCTATAAAGATAGATCAAAATCGCTTAATAGTACTTTCAAACGAACACATACCATGACAAAATTTTGAAGGAATTCAAAAAATAGATCAGCAAAGAAGGAGTTCTTGGATGTGTTATAAGGTATGAGTATTGAGTAAAACTCAAGACCTGACCACGGCAGAATAGAGAGAAAGGACGAAGGTCATACCCTATGCTTTAGACGTATGCTCTAAAGTATGCTATGTTGTGTACCGCACCTAAAGTGTGCCAAGCCATGAGTCAGTCAAGGGGTACAAGTGTGATCTAGGAATGGATCACAGGACAACGGTCAAGGTTATCCTTAGTAACTAGTGGACTAAGGAATTTTCTCGATTATGGAGGTGGTAAAAGAGTTCGTCGTAAAGGGTTACATCGATGCAATCTTTGACACTAATCTGGATGATTCTGAGTAGTAAACCGGATTCATATAGTAGAACAGTTATCTAGAATAGCTCCAAATAGAGCGTGGTAGCTGCATCTACAAGATGACATAGAGATTTGTAAAGCACACACGGATCTGAAAGGTTCAGACCCATTGACTATAACATCTCTCACAAGCATAACATGATCAAACCCAGAACTCATTGAGTGTTAATCACATGGTAATGTGAACTAGATTATTGACTCTATTAAACTCTTTGGGTGTTAGTCACATGGGTATGTGACCTTGAGTGTTAATCACATAGCGATGTGAACTGGATTATTGACTCTAGTGCAAGTGGGAGACTATTGGAAATATGCCCTAGAGGCAATAATAAATTAGTTATTATTATATTTCCTTGTTCATGATAATCTTTTATTATCCATGCTAGAATTGTATTGATAGGAAACTCAGATACATGTGTGGATACATAGACAACACCATGTCCCTAGTAAGCCTCTAGTTGACTAGCTCGTTCATCAATAGATGGTTACGGTTTCCTGACCATGGACATGGGATGCCGTTGATGACGGGATCACATCATTAGGAGAATGATGTGATGGACAAGACCCAATCCTAATCCTAGCACAAGATCGTGTAGTTCGTATGCTAAAGCTTTTCTAATGTCAAGTATCATTTCCTTAGACCATGAGATTGTGCAACTCCCGGATACCGTAGGAATGCTTTGGGTGTACCAAACGCCACAACGTTTCTGGGTGGCTATAAAGGTGCACTACGGGTATCTTCGAAAGTGTCTGTTGGGTTGGCACGAATTGAGACTGGGATTTGTCACTCCGTGTAAACGGAGAGGTATCTCTGGGCCCACTCGGTAGGAAATCATCATAATGTGCACAATGTGACCAAGGAGTTGATCACGGGATGATGTGTTACGGAACGAGTAAATAGACTTGCCGGTAATGAGATTGAACGAGGTATCGGGATACCGACGATCGAATCTCGGGCAAGTATCGTACCGATAGACAAAGGGAATTGAATACGGGATTGATTGAATCCTTGACATCGTGGTTCATCCGATGAGATCATCGTGAAGCATGTGGGAGCCAACCTGGGTATCCAGATCCCGCTGTTGGTTATTGACCGAAGAGTTCTCTCGGTCATGTCTACATGTCTCCCGAACCCGTAGGGTCTACACACTTAAGGTTCGGTGACGCTAGAGTTGTAGAGATATTATTATGCGGTTAACCGAAAGTTATTCGGTGTCCCGGATGAGATCCCGAACGTCACGAGGAGTTCCGGAATGGTCCGGAGGTAAAGATTTATATATAGGAAGTCCAGTTTCGGCCACCGGGAGAGTTTGGGAGTCATCGGTATTGTACCGGGACCACCGGAAGGGTCCTGGGGGTCCACCAGGTGGGGCCACCTATCCCGGAGGGCCCCATGAGCTGAAGGGGCGTGGGAACCAGGCCCTGGTGGGCTGGTCCGCCCCCCTTGGGCCTCCCATGCGCCTAGGGTTGGAAACCCTAAGGGGTGGGGGCGCCTCCACTTAGCTTGGAGGCCAAGCCACCCCTAGGGCTGCCGCCCCCCCTCCCTAGATGGGATCTACAAGGGGCCGGCGCCCCCCTAGGCCCCTATATATAGTGGAGGGGAGGGAGGGCAGCCGCAGCTGAAGCCCTAGCGCCTCCCTCCCTCCCGTGACACCTCTTCCTCCCCGCTTGTGCTTGGCGAAGCCCTGCCGGGATCCCGCTACTTGCACCACCACGCCGTCGTGCTGCTGGATCTCCATCAACTTCTCCTCCCCCCTTGCTGGATCAAGAAGGAGGAGACGTCTCTGCTCCGTACGTGTGTTGAACACGGAGGTGCCGTCCATTTGGCGCTAGGATTATCGGTCATTTGGATCACGACGAGTACGACTCCATCAACCCCGTTCTCTTGAACGCTTCCGCTTAGTGATCTTCAAGGGTATGAAGATGCACTCCCTCTCTCTCATTGCTAGTATCTCCTAGATTGATCTTGGTGACACGTAGGAAAATTTTGAATTATTGCTATGTTCCCCAACAATGCCGGCCCGCCCGAGTCGCCCCGGGCCCGAACGCCCCACGAGCCGCGCGCCGCCCGCGCCTCCCGGTTCTTTACCGTTCCTTCGTCGGAGTTCCGCCGGCCACCGCCTCCCCCACCGGACTTCGCCGGAAAGGCGCCGCTCCTCCACCGCCTCGCCACCGGAAGCCCTTCCCGCGCCGCCTCCTTCACCCGGCACCCCGCTGCCCACGTCGGCTCGGCCCCGCCGCCGCTACGCCATGCCCCGTCGCCTGCGCGCCGTCGCCGGCGACAAACCCCAGCGAGGACGAGCCCCAACCTCCCCGCACGGTGAACCTGAGCCGAGCTCCTTCAACCTCTCGTCGCCGGACGTCACCCGTTGCCCCGATCCGGCCGGTGGCCGCCGGATCCGGCCAGCTGCAGCCACCTCGTCGGAGGTCCACCTCCGCTCGTCACCGGAAAAGCCGTCGGCGCCGCCGTTGACTTCTTCTCCGCCAGATCCTAACGGCTCCGTCCCTGCACGGCCACGTCCTCCTATCCAAACGGCCGCGTCGCACCACTCCGTCCCGATCCGCGAGATCCACTTTTCGCGGAGGTAAAATTTCACCAAGTCCCCGAAGTTTCCAGATTCATATGCCCATGTTCATCATGTCATAACTGTGTCATCGTAGCTCTGATTCATGCGTGTAGCATATCAAAATGTTCGTCTCGACGAGTACATCATTTCATCTCATTGCATCATTTTCATTTGAGCTCATCTTGATGCCCGAAATTCTGTTGGAAGAGGGCTATGTGATGATTATGTCAGATCTATTTCAGCAAATGGCCTTTTGTCATTTTTGCCATGATTAATGTGTGCATGCTATAACCCTGAGCTCTACATGCGTTTTGTTATATGCCATGTCATATTTATAGAGGTGTATGAAATGTATTTTTGTGACCTTTTTGGTTACTAGCACAAGCATGCAAAGTAGCTTACTCAATGATGCTGATTTCAGGGACTTAGAATTTCACCAAGTCATTGTCCTGATATTGTTTTTATGCCATATGTTCATGTTGTTTCCTAGTGATTTGTGCCTCTTTTGAGGATGATCGGTAAGGATGTTTTGTTAATATTGTGGTGCTCTATCCATCCATGTCTTTTTTGCATTTATGGAGAACCCTAGCTTGAGACAATCGAGATCTACTTTTGCTATAAAATGTTCCTGGCAGATTGTTGACATGTTTAGCGATTTTGCCGAGGATGTTGCTATTGATTCGTGCATGCTATGTTGTTGTTCTTGCAATGTATAGCTTCTATGCCATGTCTTCTTCATAGGTTATGCTTAGTTTTTCATGACATGCTCCATAGTGAGTGCATCGAGCTCGTAAACATGCCTACTTGTTATCTGTTTTGCCATGCTCCAGTTTTTCACTAAGTCTGAATCTGTTTATGTTTTTGCCATGTTCACATGCTTGCAATTGTATTTTCTGATCCCTTTTGGCTCATGGTCACTAAGGGACTTTTGTTATATGCTTAGAGTAGCTTCATGCCATGCCTTTATTTGCCATGATATGTTCCTGTAGCATGTAGTTATCATGTTCTAAAGATTGCTTCCTGATGATAATTCCAGACTTGTGTTAATTTCACTAAGTCTGAAACCTGTTATCATTTGCACTTTTACCATGCTTGTTTGAACCTGTTAATGAGTGAATTAGCCGTAGCTCAGTGTTCATGTTTTGTCAAGCATCAAGAGTGGATCCCTGCCATGTATTTTGTTGCCATGTTGGAGTGCTGTAGCATGTTGTTCTTGATGCATTTAGATGGTCTCGTGCTGATTATCGCAGACCGGTGCCATATTTGTTTTGCTTGTCATTTCCAAATCGTGCATCCGATTCCGGTGATCTTTATATCGATTTTGACCGAAATCAACTCCTCTTTCCAGTGGCACTCTTGGATTTCCATGTTGAGGCCAGGTTCAATCATTCCTTTCCAAATCATGCACATGCATCACATACCGCATCCCACATATCATGCCATGTTCATGTGTTGGTTGTTTACTATGTTGTGTGCTTCTTTCCGGTGTTGCTTCTTCGGGTTGGTTCCGATAACGTCGCGTCTGTGAGGACCCGTTCGACTACGTCCGTTCGTCTTCTTCATGGACTCATTCTTCTTCCTTGCGGGATTTCAGGCAAGATGACCATACCCTCGAAATCACTTCTATCTTTGCTTGCTAGTTGCTCGCTCTTTTGCTATGCCCATGCTGCGATACCTATCACTTGCTGTATCATGCCTCCCATATTGTTAAGCCAAGCCACTAACCCACCTTGTCCTAGCAAATCGTTGTTTGGCTATGTTACCGCTTTGCTCAGCCCCTCTTATAGCGTTGTTAGTTGCAGGTGAAGATTGGAGCTTGTTCCATGTTTGGAACATGGATATTTGTTTGGGATATCACAATATCTCTTATTTAATTAATGCATCTATATACTTGGTAAAGGGTGGAAGGCTCGGCCTTATGCCTGGTGTTTTGTTCCACTCTTGCCACCCTAGTTTCCGTCATATCGGTGTTATGTTCCCGGATTTTGCGTTCCTTACACGATTGGGTTATAATGGGAACCCCTTGACAGTTTGCTTTGAATAAAACTCCTCCAGCAAGGCCCAACCTTGGTTTTACCATTCGCCACCTAGCCTTTTTCCCTTGGGAGTCACGCATCCCGAGGGTCATCTTTATTTTAACCCCCCGGGCCAGTGCTTGTCTAAGTATTGGTCCAAACTAGAGCACCTTGCAGCGCCACCTCGGGGAAACTCGAGGGCTGGTTTTAGTTGTATGGGTTGCTTATCCGGTGTGCCCTGAGAACGAGATATGTGCAGCTCCTATCGGGATGTCGGCACATCAGGCGGTCTTGCTGGACTTGTTTTACCATTGTCGAGGATGTCTTGTAACCGGGATGCCGAGTCTGATCGGATTGTCTTGGGAGAAGGAATATCCTTCATTGACCGTGAGAGCTTCTGATGGGCTAAGTTGGGACACCCTTGCAGGGATTTGAACTTTCGAAAGACGTGCCCGCAGTTATGGGTAGATGGGAATTTGTTAATGTCCGGTTGTAGAAAACCTGAAGTTGACCTTAATTAAAATGCATCAACCGCGTGTGTAGCCGTGATGGTCTCTTCTCGGCGGAGTCCGGGAAGTGAACACGGTGTTGGAGTAATGCTTGACGTAGGTTATTCTAGTATCACTTCTTGATCATAGTTGTTCGACCGTGCTTTTGCCTTCTCTTCTCACTCTCATTTACGTATGTTAGCCACCATATATGCTAGTCGCTTGCTGCAGCTCCACCTCATACCTTTACCCTACCTATAAGCTTAAATAGTCTTGATCGCGAGGGTGTGAGATTGCTGAGTCCCCGTGACTCACAGATACTTCCAAAACCAGCTTGCAGGTGCCGATGATACCGTACAGGTGACGCAACCAAGCTCAAGGAGGAGCTCGATGAAGATCTCGTTCATTGTGTTGTTTTGTTTCAGTTGATCAGTAGTGGAGCCCAGTTGGGATGATCGGGGATCTGTGTAACTTTTGGGGTAGGCTCCTTTTTGGTTCCGTAGTCGGACCTTGATTGTATCTGGATGATGTAATGCTTTATTCGTGTATTGTGTGAAGTGGCGGTTCTAAGCCAACTATGTATCTCTTTCCCTTATGTATTACATGGGTTGTGTGAAGATTACCTCACTTGCGACATTGCTTTCAATGCGGTTATGCCTCTAAGTCATGCTTCGACACGTGGGAGATATAGCCGCATCGAGGGCGTTACACCTCACCTCGCCGACCGACTGTTGAGCAGCCAGCCAGCCAGTTTCTAAAACTTAACTTGCTATGCTCTGCAAAGGCTAAGTACTTGCCTTCCCAAAATGGCCAAGTACTTGACCCAGCCACAAACCGCAGAGGGGCTGTCCGGTTGGCAAGACGGCAGCTAAGGGAAGGTGGCAAAGGGAAAATCCAAAAGACCAGAAAAGCAAGACAAGTCGAAAATCGGCAAGGACAATTTACATAGCAAAAGGTCCTTAGCCAGCATTCAACAAAGTTTGAATACACCCCCAACGGGTGGAACTGCGAAAATCTAACAAGTTTGTTCAAAAGAGATTACAAAACAGGAAAGAAAGATAACTTGGCCGCCTAGGCCAGAGGAGAAGCGGTCGGATCGGAGGGGGCGGCGGACGTCGAGGCTCTGGGTGGTGGAACAGCCGCCTAGTTGGTCTCAGCCTGGTCAGCACCGGCAGCACTCAGCTCACTGGCGTGCTGCTCGTTGGTCGAGACTTGGTCCGGTTGAGGCCGGCTGTCGCCTCCATCATCCGACGCATCGTCTTCACCGTCCTCATCCTCCTCCTCCTCACCTTCATCGCTAGAGGCGATCTCCTCAACTTAGTCCTCGCCGCCTTCTGGGTTTAGCCCGAACCAGCTGGGTGGCACCTCGGCGCCCTCCTCATTCAGCTCGGGGACGAAGACACTGCTGTCCGTGTACTCGGCTATCGCCGCGACGCGATGATAGAGCTTGGGCGCCACCGCCGCCAACTCCTCACTGGCTTCGGCACGGAGAGTGGCCAACTGGGCTAGGTTCAGCCTAGGATACCACCCCTTGACGAACTCCAAAGCCCGTCGTGCACCTGCACGGGCTGCGGAGCCCTTCCACACCTCAAAGCAGCCGATGGCCACCTCTAACCAGTTGGAGGTCCGACTGGGGGTGCGCAGAACCAGAGCACCTGGCTAGAGGGCGGAGACCACCTAGGCTCCGGCGCGCTGCAGACGGTGGAGTGCTTGGTGGGCCAGTTGGAGATGAGTTTGGATGGCGAGCAGCTGCTCGGCGAGGGTCCGAGCAGCGTTGGGCGTGATTTCTGCACCAGCCAGCCTTCGCTCATCGCAGCGAGCCCCGATGGCTTGGCTGGCGGCGATGGCGTCACCAAGAAAGTACTCTGCACAAGATGGAAAAAGAAGTATGAAGTCGGAAGTAGGCTCAAACGAGAAGTTAGCATACGGAAGAAAGGGAAGAACAACTCATCGTCGAGCATGTCCTCAATCTCACCCTAGCCGTCGGTTAGAGCTTTCTCCCTATCGACCCAGTTGGAGCGCTGAGTCTCGAACTCGTCCTCGAGCGCCTCCTACGCATCCTTGAGCTTCTGTACCTCCGCCTGGTGCCGGTCCTCCTAGTCAGCCAATTTCTTGGCCAGGTGGTCGCGCTCCTGCTCCATCTTGATGCGCTCCTCCTCCTTGGCGCACAGCGCGGTCTGAGCTTCGCCCAGCTGCTGCTGTAAGGTGGTGTTGGCTCCTGCAGGAGACAAGAAAGAAAGGACAGTCAGCAAGTTAACAAAAGGAACAAAGTAGTCCCTGGAAGATCCGGCCCGACTGCTCAGCAATCGGCCCGAATCTTGGGGGCTACACCCCGCGGGTGCGCTGGCACGCCCCCGTGAGAATAAGGATGAAGCACTTACTCTGGATGTCGGCCAATTCAGCAGTCCGCTTGGACAGCTCCCGGACATGAGAGTTCAAGGCAGCCACGAGGATGTTGTGATAGTCCTGCAACAAATACAAGAGAAGAAAAAAGAGAAGGTTAGCACTCGAAACTTACCTTAAGTTCTGAGCCGCCTGCTCAGCAGCCGGCCCGGAACTGGGGCGCGACACCCAGTGGGTGCGCTGGCGCGCCCCCACAGAAGATTTCAAGAAAAATACAAGAATCATAAACAAGTGATCAAGAGACATACCCGCATGGCGGCACGCGTCGCCAAGAACTCCTTCTTGTACTATTGGAGGGCGGCGCCTTGGACCTGAACGTCATTTGCAGCGCAGTTTAGCACGCTCGTCCCGCCTCCAGGAGTCCGTTCTGGTGGGGCGGCGCTGCTGGCCTCCGCGTCAGGGGCCGATGAGCTCGCGGCCCCAAGATCCAGCGGCTGTGGCGCCGACGCCGCCTTCTCCGGGTGACAACGCCCCAGAGTGTGTGCCACCAGAGTCGAGTCCACCACCAGTTCGTTGCCAGCTGGTGGCGCCGGTGGCACCTCAAGCCGACTGCTTTGTGCGTCAGCAGTCGGCACTTGCAGGGGCTCCTCCGCCCTCCGCGACCGGCTATTTGTCGCCGGCTCCTCCAGTCGGCACCTTGGTCCCTGACACCGGCGAAGCGGAGCGTAGAGGGATGACAAGTTGCAGCGCCTGGCCGCGTATGGCTTTCTCCGCCCATGCCCTGGTGACCGCGTCCGCCCGCTCCTTGGCCACGACGTCAGCCTGGGCCTTGGCGACCGCATCCGCCCGCTCCTTGGTGGCGGCATCGACTTCTTCCTGCGTCGCCTTGGCCGCCGCCGCCTTTTGCCTCTCCACCTCCTCCCGCTCCTCACGCACCTCCCGCACGTTCCGCTCTATTGTCACCTACAGCTCGGCGCGCGGGTCCACGCGGCGAGTGTTGACGGGGCCCACCATTCCCCTGATGGTGGAGGCAGAGGCTGAGCTCTCAAGAGAGAGCCGGGGCCTGTTCAAATAAGACGAGAAGAAATTCAGAAATAGTTTTGCAATAAGAGGAAGGAAGAGGGGAGAGGAGGGCACGCGTGCGTCTGCCACCCCCTCCTCCCCAAACTTATAGCCCCAGGCGGCGAAGCCAAGGGCGTGAGAACGTGGGTGTCATGGGATTAACTGCGTGCATGCCCCCACGACCCTGCTTTAACCATGCAGTAATGATGTGTAGTTACTGCGCTGCGGAATCCCAACCGTTCCCCTCAGCAGCACCAAATCCGCGCGCGCGCCGAGGCCCGGTAGTGGTGGGCCCCAGCCTGTGGCAACGTCCCGTTGCACGCGTGGGCTGGCAGGCCGGCCTGGTTGGTTGGCGCCACGTGGCGCGCAGGTAGCGGGTGGCAAGCCTGCCGCCTAGCTGTTGTGCCACCCATCTCCCGCCGCGACATTTCGAAATCATCAGACGGTCTGCCTGGTCGCGACCGGCTCCTGCCAGCCGGTGCCTCGAAAGATGGACGGAACAAGTTCACGAGATCATTCGGAGTAGGAAGCTGCTGAGGCTTCTCGCCTTCTCAGCAGCGGCGCCCCACTAGCTTTGGGCACTACTGTCAGAGTAAACGACCATAGCTAGCCTCATTTGCTCCCCATGGTGATTCAAGACATTAGCGCCGGCTGCGTCCCTCAAGCCTCAAGGATGAAGAGCCGCCTTCTCAGGGCCGGTTGGTCCAGGCGGTCAGCTTCCAGAGGGCGGCGGTCCTTAGAAGAAAGCCATGAGATAGGCCGACTCCTAGTAGGCGGCCTCCAGAGAGGTCGGCTCCTAGCAGGCGGCCCCTCACGCCCTCAAAGTTCGCACCACATTATGACGACGAGACGGGCGTAGCAACAATACAGCATGCCACCCCGAAATCCAGGGCAGAGCGTGGCTACAGTGCTGCGTACTGGGCGGACATCCCCATCCAGCATGGCACTGTTGCCACACAGCCCATGACATCACCCATGGAAGAGGAGGCGATGCTCCCACTACGGACTATTTGTATGGCCCGCAGGCGGCGGTCCCTACCCGTTTGTGAGAAGCCAGAAGGCGGCGAGTTCCGGCCAGTCGGCATGAGGGGAGGCCGGCTCCCAGCAGGCGGCCCTCCCCTCCCTCAAAGTCTGTGTGCCATTAATTAGAAGAGACGGGGAGTGGCTACTGTGAACGCCTGCCAGGCGGCAGGGTACTGTAGTCGTGCCTTCCCCGACAAAGCACACATCATCTGTGGCATTGTCATAGTGCTAAGCAACCGGCAGGACCCACAAGCGGCGGGCATGGCCTATCGGTGAAGTACGAGACAGCCGGCGGGACCCACCAGGCGGCGGGCCCCAGCGGCCGGCGGAGAAGCAGGCAATCATAGACACTGACAGCCGAGTCCTACACCCAACTAGATTACCATTGTACCCCTGGGCGTAGGCCTATATAAATCCCCTAGGGAACCCATGCAAAGGGTTTAGACCTTAGACCACACACACACGCATAGAGAGAGGAAGCTAGGGCTAGCCTTGTTCTTCTTCCCCCTCTAGAGAAACAGCTCAAGGAGCAAGCTTGTAGCCACCATAGTTGCTTGAGTGATCATGCGGAGACCCCACAGAGGAAGACTAGGGGTGTTATCTCCTAGGAGAGCACCGAACCTAGGTAAAGTTCGTCGGCGTACATGTCTACGCCTCATCTCGTTTCCTAGCACCGGCGACATCTTACTATCCCCCACCATGATAAGCCATCCTTTGGCATATGTCGCACGACACCCCCGACACCACCACATGTGGTCCTGTCAAAATAACAGTCGACTAAAAATAAATAGGTCAGCCGATTTTTTATGAACCGTCCAAATTATAAGGAACGGGCAGATGGCCCTCGTCTACCTCCCACCAGTCACTCTTGACGATCTTTCTCGAACCGCCAGCGACCACCGGCATAGATCCCTGCTTCCGCCGCCCCGCCCTCCCCTCGACCTCACACCACGACCGTGCTTGGAGTGCCCCCAGGCCATCCTCCAGATCGGGCGCCAACAGCTCTAGGCCCCACATGCCCCTAAGATACACACCGATGCGCTACTTCCCCGGCGTAATAGGCGGACTAGCGCCTGTTACACCGGGGAATGCTTCCGTTAATTGGGAATCAACTCACCAGGCATTGAAATCCAGGGGGCGACTGACCTCTAGCTAAGGTGAAATAGTATATGAGGAGAAACTTTGTGCATCGCGAGTTACTAGGAACAAGTAGTATCAAGAAGAAGTGGTCAACTAGTGTCTTCTGTGGGATGAATACCATGCAATCAAACACGTAAGATTTGCACCAATAAGGGAAGAGGAGTACCATTTCCGGTTGCCAGTGTTGTGTCCTTCACATGTCGCGGCGATGTTCTTCTTTTTGCCGGGGGAACCGATGTTTTGGAGGAGGGTGCAGCCTTGGATGAACCCATGGCCAAATTGTTGATGGTGTTGCCATGGCCGTATGTCAGCGGAGGGGAACCAGATTCGAGGCGGTGAAGGACGGTGTAGAAGAAACAGCTCCGGTGCGGTGGACGGTGGCGAAGTTGGATCGGCAGCGGTGAGGCGCATGACGGCGTGGTTGAACTAGCTCGGGTACGGACAACTCGGCCCAGGCTTCAACTACTAGCCATGGAGAGCGTTGCGGTTGAGGTTGCGGTGGACGACGACATCGGGGTATCAGCTCCGACGTGATGGAGGAGGGTGGCGGTTGATGGGTGGGATGGGGTGGCGGACGGAGGACGCCAGGGTTTCGCGGCTTGTCGAGAGGTAGTTTTGGCACCCAAGACGTATGAATGGGGAATCAGATGGGGGGCGGGGGCGGGGGGAGCTTAGGAAGAACCATGTTTTGGTCTAGGACGCACTTGTTTTTGGCTTTTTTGAACAGATGGGACGCGCTTGTTTGTAATTTGGGGAAAGTACAAACTTTGCCCCCCTCTTAAATTTTGGACCTACTGCGGGTCGGGGGTAGGATGGTAATCCAAGGTGTCCCAAATAGTGGGCGAGAGCGATTTCGACCGCGCGCATGTGTGCTTAGGCGACCATTGTGTATGAATGTTTTTCGGAGGCGGTTGTGTGGCGTCTAGAAGAAGCTACAAACCCACACCGGTTTAGACCTTTGGACATCGGGCCAGGAGGTTTCACGGGTCGGAGTTAGAAAAGTAATTTCTTTCTACCAAACATTGGTCTCACGTGGTTTTGGGCAAGTAGAGGCTCTTTTGGCGCTTCGTTCCAAATTTTGAAACAGAAGCATTCACGTTTAGAGTACTCTTGAACTTTGAGGGTTGACCTAAATAGACAACATTAAATTTGACCTTGTATGTTTGAAAAGCTTATTAAATTATCCGCTTCTTTTTGAAATTTTGACACTTGAAAATCCTATAACTACGATTATTTTGGAATGGAGGAGCTAAATTTGAATCTATTTTGGACACGACTATATATGCTATTATGTACAAAAGCAAAGCAAATATTGGTGCCCCCATAATTTAGGTATCATTTACAAATGCCATGATATCGAATTCAAATAATTGAACGGACTTCATGTTGAATTCGAATTTTTTAAACCACCTTAAGTTGAATTCAAATGTATGCTAGTACATAGCTAGCTATTTATAATGTTCACCGTGTAACTTCCGTATGTATAATGTGCTTTACACACACAACATGAACTATACTCACGTTTATATTCGATTGCTAAAGCGATGCATTGTCTGGAGTTCAAAATACTAACTATGTGGATCAATTATGTCGAATAATAACATGGATATGCTCAAATTCGATAGAATCTAGATGTCTGATGGATCAATGACCGTTCCATATGCGAATTGAAAATATCATGATCCCATCCTAATATTTGGATACAATTTATATCTTTAATCAATCTGTACATCAGTATTTTACGTGTAGTTTCACTCTCCATCGGTGGTCTCTCACACATGCTCACACACTCTCTCCCGAGGTGTCTTTCTCGCAGACATGCTCTCGATATAACCCTCCCTCCCTCTCGTAACCATTTACGACTGTTTTCACTAACCTTTATCACAAGCACTCTTCCTCTCACAAGCATACACACGCACAATCCCCATCGACCCATTTCTATATACATAGACCTGCCTACATGTCTCCTGTACACACATTATCTTTAGGCCCGTCTCTCACGCATTATCTCACACCTCTCTTCCTAATCGACGAATATGATTCTAGCAGAACATTTATGTAGGATTCCCCTTAAAGTTAGGTTGGATGAATAGTAATATCAGAGATAAGGGGTTACCTTAGTCCGAGGACATAGAGTTACAAATCCTAGCCGGCTTTCTCAGTGGACACAGAGTCCTTCACGATTCTGTTATCTTTGTCTTGTACGACTAGTCATCCATGGGTCTCCCTAAATGCGTCATGGGCCGACCAATGTGGCGCAGGACAGAACCGAACCAAGGGCCTCACCTCAGCCCACCGGACCTCACGCGGTGACACACCCTCTACCCCCAGGTCTCGTTATCTTCTCACACCCACACATACCAACACAGACACCACACAAAAAATTATCCTCGTGCCTCTATCCCCTCCCCCTTCAAGGGAATCTCTCGTCGTGACATCATATTCATCTCTCTCTCTAGACCTCTCCCATTTCTCATGCTATATCTCCCACGCCCCCTCCCCCCGCCGGCCCCTCTATCCATATCTCTCTCGAATACATAATACACACACATACCTCTCTAGGCCCTACCAAATACATCAACTACACATTCGCACATGTTACATCATGTACCCCATTGATCTAAAAAGCCCTCTCTTCACGTTTATTTCGCATACGTCATTCCTTTTGAATAAAGTGCGGCCAAAAACTTATTTTAGAATTTCTACATATATACAACATTACAAAGTTATATGGAGGAGTATGAACATGAATTTGCATTGCATGGTGCCCACACTGTGAATTTTTATATTTTTATATTGTATATAAAGTTAGTCATAATAAAGAGAAACAAAGAGCATCTCTCTCTCCATCGCATACACCCCCTCTACGCCCCTTTCACGTACGCACACTAACTATCTCCAGGTCCTCTAAAAGTACGCCCCAGCACATTCACGCATGTTTCATCTTTCTCTTGCGATATATACAATGACGATCATTGTATTTGAAGCGAAAGCATGATATGTACATTGGACTTCAGAATCCACTCATTATGGTCACCATTTATGTTTTGTAGTTATTATATAGTCATGGGCTCACGGTGTAGCTCTGTATTAGCTCAAGACACGACTAGTTGACCAGTTAAACGCTCCACGTGGCACCTCTAGTGCTGCATCACATTATCTCACTACCATTGGGCCCACCTGTCGGCTTGTATCTACTCTACACTCTTATAAAAAATAGAGTTGGTGATGATGGTGTGCCTGCCATCCTGTAATATAGGTTGTCCGATTTATATCTGGAGGATAAGAAGGAAACTATGGCAATTTTGCAAAAAGGTACCCACACACCTCTCTACATTTGTAAATAAGGCCTTCCCTCGTTCATCGTTTTCTCTCACAAGATAAACTAATCATACAAATGCATCTTGATGTTACGTGCAATGCACGGGTATCTTGCTAGTAAGAATGAAAACAAACGACAAAAAATATTCGACGGTGGTTCAAAGTAATGACCGTGGGCACAGCGGACAAGGTGGCCTTGTATTGGTATGCTGAGCCATCTGTTTTAACACACATGAGCTGGTGTGGTAATTATACATACACACACATGCACAGGAACTGCATGCACGCAACACTCATACGAACACATGCAGCCATGCACGCACGCAACAGCCACACATACACATGCAACCACGCACACACGAAACACTCACATGCGCACATGCACGCATGCATGCACACACCACACGACCAACACACACTCTCATGCTCAACCTACACGTGCATGCGCACACATCAAGCCCTGACAGACACATACACAACAAGGTGGTTCCCGCGCACGGGTTGGAGTCTTGTCGCGCCTGCGTAAATTTGTGTTTATCTGACCTTTTTCCTATGTGAACTGACAGGTGGGACCCACAAGGAACATGGTCAATTTAACTAGTCAACATGGTGCCACGCAGACTATTTGGACGGTGAACAGAGTGCAATCCGATGCTGAACGGTGAGCAAGTGACTGTATAATCACCGCAAAACGTATCCATGACCGTAATGAGCGTATTATGAAGTTCGGTGACCGTATTACGCTTTTCTCTCTATAGGCCCTCCAAAACTACATCTCTACATGTTCTCGCATGTAACATCTAAAAACTATGCAATACAGCACTACTACTACACTCTAACACAATAAATCATATGTGTTTTTAGTTTTACTAGATATCATATTGTTACATAATTATTCAGTTGGCATACATTAAAATTTCCTTTGAAATGTATGGCCAGTATCATCTACCGCGCGGGAAAAATCCTGCTCTTTCCTGTTTAATCGGGTTTGTATCGATGGATCGTCCGAAACAGCAAAACTATAGTACTATAATACTATACAGTACAAGTAACAGTTCACTGGGCCACCGTGTCGTGTACTCCTTCGTCGTAAGAGTGGAGCGCTCACTTTCATAAATGTTCTAGTCCCTTTCGCTGGCATGTGGGACATCAACCTACTGGGTCCACGTGCCATACCGAAATACAGTGCAGAGCAGCATGGGTGAAGCACCCCAGTCATGGCGTCGGCGTAGTAATGAGCAATGAGGCATCAAATCACAAAGTTGCACCTTTCCCACAATTAAGTTGGAGGGACGAAGTAATAATGCTAAAAAAATAAGTTTGAGGGAGGAAGCAACCATCATTTCACTCGTTGCTGAATCCGCTTCTCCCTCATCTTATTCAAGTTAACCACGTGTTGCTTCTGTCGTTGTTCTACCTCATGTGGGACACGGGTCGGCTTGGTAAAGCACTGACACATGGGACTGCATGCTAGCAAACCACCAGGCCAACATCCTCTAAAAATAAGAAACCTCCCCCACCATCCGCGCAGCAAAATCACCTCCTTTTTACTAATCTTGATTCTATAATTTTTTACATCAATATAATTGAGATTTGAATAGATAGCACACAGGAGCAAAACCAAGTGGTATGGTTAATGGCATCCACATTGTGTAGCCAAATGTGAAAATAGCTTTTGGCATCGATGGGAACCATTGTGGACGGTGCTGCCAAAGCCAAAAAGATGGAACCAAAGCTCCCTAATTGATTGATTTAAGGAATAGAAAAATGAAACATCTCTCCTCTTTCTCCCGTCCTTGGACGCATGTACAGTATAGAGCATAGAGTCTACTCCCCTGTCCCTTCTATCACAAATCACAAAGTAGTGAGGCGTCAAATCACAATGCACGGACGAAGCAACCATCATTTCACTCTATGTTGACTATGCTTCCCCATCGTCTTCTTCGAGAAACCACCTCACCACACTAAGTTGGACAAACGACGCTATTGTGTACTAGTAGTACTAGTACATTTACACGTCCTTTGGTTCAACGGACTTCCTGGATGCAAATAAGGCAGTTGTCATGGCTTCTAGGCGGCACTTGTGAACGACTTACCGTGGTCTCCCTCAATGGTGTTCTCTGTCGAATGCACTTCGCCAAACCACGACGTTCGAGACATCGTCGACGTCACCACAATGGGGAAGGAAGTCAAATAGTTACTTCCTCCATTTTTTGTACACAAGGCCACTATATCAAAATTACAATTTGCAAAAGGCCACTAACAATAATCGAGGCAAAATTGATGGGGTTTGCCTCGTACTAGCAACCAATGACATTAATATACCCTTGCATGCATGCGGAAGTGAGAAGGTTGGTTTGCATGGCGCTGCATTAATCAAGCGATGAGGAGTGAGATGGTTAGGTCTTCGGGCTTTGGAGAAAAAAACGCATTAATTGACACGTCAAACAAGGATCTGTATCTATTAATCTCGCGAAGGAAAATCCCTCCTTTCTTTTTTAACACTAGTACTCCTAGTACATATGTAGTAGCATCCTGTTTGGGTCTAGGCCTTGCATTGCCATACGCCACACATTTTTGCCAAGCATGCCTAAAGTTTTCAAAATGAAAAGGAGGTACGCTTGCGCACGGCTGTTGCGGTCGCACCGCACCCTCACATAGTCGCTCCTGCACACCGCGGTTCGCACCTCACCCTCACACAGTCGCTCCTGCACGCCGCAAACCCAACCAAGGGAACGCACCCTCACTAACACGTGCTACCGCATGTGAACAAACCAAACTCAGCCATCCTACCGATGACACACAATTTTTGTTCATACAGTATATTTATCCAACCGCATGTTGGGGAGGATCCATACGGCCCGTGCGGTGGTCTGTTGGGGAAGAAGAAGAGGTAAGGAAGAAGGGTTAGGAGACGTAGGATATTCATCCAACCGCCTGAAATGGTAGACTGACCTAAATGATGAAAGTCAGGTGAATTGCATAACAATATATGTTTTACACAACAAAAGATCCCTAAAAACAGCAACATAAATAAAAACTATCACTGCTCGCGGAACGAGGGCCTTGTCGTCTTTGGCTGCCGGCACGAACCAGCCGTAGATGTTGACGTGTGTCTCTGCACCGTGGTTGTCCTCGGCCTCCAGCTACTCGTTCACGCGGAGCATGCGCGCGCTCTACACGGATGAGAGCACCTCCCGGTTCAAGTCTAGGGCGTCCGGTTCCGCCTGTAGGAAGGCCTCGATGGCAGCGGCATCCGCACGCTCCACGTCGAGTTGAGCCTCCGCCACCCGGTTCAAATCCAGGACGTCCGGTTCCGCCTGCAGGAGGGCCTCGATGGCAGCGGCATCCATGCGCTCTGCGTCAAGTTGAGCCTCTGCCGCCCGGCTCACATACACGACATCTGGTTTCGCCTGCAGGAGAGACTCAATGGTAGCGGCATGTGCGCCTTCCGTGTTGAGTTGAGCCTCTACCTCCCGGTCCTCCTTTAGTATCGCCAGGTTGAACCGCTGGTCCGCCTGCACCATGGGGGACCCGGACGCCGGCACGAAGTCGACGTACATCGTCTCATACCCATCAGGGGCCTTTTATGCCGCGACCTCCGCCATGAACATTGGATCAGCTTCCTCCTCCTTGTAGCTTGGCTCCAGAGAACTTGGGGATTGGCCCACCGCAAATCGAGCTTGGGAACGGAGGTCTGTGGCACCGACCGCCCCCGCGATTTCTGTGCGGCGCTTCGGCGTCAGCATCTTGAAGTATGTGATCTTGTGGCCCACCATGGCTTTCCGACGAACTAGGGGACGCTTTGATGCGGGCTAGGGGATCGAAAGGTGGGGGAATGGGCTGGAGAGGAGGTGTGGTTTTGGGGCAGTGGCTAGAGTAGGCCGAGCAACGAAAGTTCTGGTGTGAATAGTGGTTCCGCTGATGACTGGTCAATCGGTTTTGACTGTACATAGCTCTTGTGGCGTTCGCGTTGCACCCTGGCACGCTGGACCCTCCACATCGCTCGCCGAATGGAACACGCTTCATCTTGCGTTTTCGCTAGCTTTTGGGACCGCTGTTGAGAGCAAACCAACGTCCCTCCCCGTCCCCGCCCACGTCATTTATACTACCACTCCCTCCGTTTTATGCGGAGTAAATAAAAACAGTGGGAGTATACTACGGATGAGGATCCCCTGACATGGCCAAACCCATTCAGTAACTGACATGCGGGGACTAGCAAGCATGGGGTCCGCGAGTAAGTGACCAAAAGGGAGGGAAAGGCAGGGATACCTATGTCAGAGGATCCACTTCCACTACTACTCCCTCGTTCCTTCTACTATACAGGGCCTAATGCGTTTTTCGAGGCTAACTTTGACCAAATGTTTGACTAATAATATATGACATGCAACTTACACAAAGCATACGGTCAAATTCGTATGTGAAAGGAGCTTCCAATGATATAATTTTCACATTATACATCTCATGTACTATTAATCTTGTCAATAGTCAAAGGTGGTTTTGAAAAATGCATTACAACATGGTTAATAATATAGCGAGCCGATGGTTATAAGGAACTGCCATGTCATCTATAGCCATCATCTATATGCACTCATACAATAGTGTGGGCTATAAGGTTAGCTATTTCCTGCAAAAAAATATAAGGTTCGCTATTGTATTACTACTTTTTCCATCTCCTCTCTATCTCTTTCTTCATATTTATTGTATTTACCTAGGAATGCATATATAGCTAGGCTCTTGCATGAGAGCTCACTCCCCTTGCTTTTTCACATCTCTCTCCTCCACATAGCAAAAAGTGCCATGTAAGCGGGCTATAAGCCCACTATTGTACTTGCTCTTAGGCCCTATATATATGGAAGGAGGGAGTACTATGAGCACTGCATACTCTACTACAGATGTTGTGAGTGCTCCACTAGTACTATTGGACATGGAGCTTAAAAAGTTACTATTGGAATGGTTATACGTGGCGACATCCTAGTAGGAAGAGCATGCGTGAGAAGAAGCACATTCACTTGGTTGAAAAAAAAATTGGAAACCATCTCTGTTTGAGTACAAATCTAGGAGTACCTACGAATCTAACAATATTGATTGGGCATTGTTGAATGTTGATACTATTTTCTGTAAGTTTGATCCAAGTGGAGATACTTTGACTACACATAAAACTTGCCTGGGGAGATGGCTTCAACCTCCACTCCAGTCACCGGGATGTCACAGTCGGCATGCTGCAGCCAAAGCTCGGCGGAGAAGAACTGTGGAAAGCGAATCCAAGTGCGCGGAGGCATCGCCGCCCACATCACGAGTTCGCGCGAGGAGTCCACGGTGTGGGCTCCTGGGGCGACGGTGTGCGTCACCATGGCGCGGCGACCACAGCCACGGCATGGGCGGCGTCACTCGCCGCCTCTCCCTCGGGAGCCCTTGGCTTGGGCGTACAGAGGCAGCGGATACCCGAGAGGTGGCCGCTCACACCAAGGCCTCGACACCTCCAGCCTCACAACTACGTCGTGGCGGTGGGCCAGCCTCTTCTTCGACGGAAGTGTCCCAGGCTCGTCGCGGGGGTTTTTTCCCTTCTCTATGGCCGAGAACCTCCAAATTGGCACCATGGGAGACGTGGTGCAGCAGCAAAGCAAGGAAGAAGAAGAAGAAGAAGAAGCAGGAGGAGCGAAGGAAGAGATGGGTGGCGGGGGCTTCGATCCCACCTTCCCATTTATAGCCAGGAAGAGGCCAACCGCCGGCCTCCACGATCTAACGTAATAATGACCCTTTTCTGCATGCAACCGGGACTCGTCAAGTCGGGTAGTTGCCAAGGCAGTGTGGGGAAGCAGAGACGCCCACGTCCTATCAATCGCCATGCATCAATCGAGGCCGCGGGCTGTTGGGGCCCGCGGCACTCCGCACTTACCCCTTGGCTTCGCCTCGAAGCCAAGTCCGAGCATGCCTTGGGCCCGGGGGCTACTGTCGGCGTCCTGGGAATGGGGATCCCCAGACTTGCCTGCCTACTGCCCACGGCATGGCTCCGCCAGCGGCCCCGTACGGCCCATCTTCACCAGCAAACACACAAGACCCTCGCGAGGGGCCAAGCCTCACGAGGTGGACGACGCAAGACCTCCTCGGGAGCGGCCTCACCAGGATGGCTCACGAGGGGCGGAGAGATCAAGGCAAGGGGCACCTCACGAGGTTCCTGTGAAGCAAGCCATGAAGACCAGGGCCAGGCGGGCGCCAGCGTGCAAAGTGTCCTCGTTTCCTCTTTGGTGCTAAAGATACAAGCGCACGCGAGGAGTCCCGAGGCATCAGGAAAAGGTTTCTATCGGTGTAACAAGACCAAGACCAGCAGGATGGTAGGATGGAGGTCACCATGGAGCCCAGGACGGCGTCACCACCAGAGCCTTTGGCAGGCGAAGACCACCTTTTGTCAGGATAACTTGTACTGGTTGTCTCCCTTCGAATTTGGCTGTTGTTGGATCCCTTCCCGCCAACATTTGGGAAGAGGACCAGGGCCTCTATAAATAGGGCTAGCCACCACAGTAGGAGGCAACAGATCCGAGGCCATTCAGATCATCCTCATCCACACAAACTCACCAAGCACAAGAGCACCTCTCCTCAGGAGGTTGTTCATCGCTTGTACTTGTTCATCCTCAGCCCAAGAGGCAATCCACGACACCACACTAGAGTAGGGTATTACACCACATCGGTGGTCCGAACTAGTATAAATCGTGTATCCCTTTGTTTTGTGAGTTCGACGCACTGTGCCTTGAGATCGTGGTGGGGGATCCGAGGGGGGGAGAGATCTTCATGCGCACCCCATGTTCGAACCTTAAGGGTTTTGCCGGAACCCGAAATCCGACACCCATGGGAGTCTAGAAACTCTCCCAGATATGAGAAGTGAAGAGACTACCACGGTCAGAATTGATCTCTAGTGGAACACCATGAAGTGACACAATTCGGGAAATATACAAGTCAGGAAGATAACTAGCGGTGATACTCTCCCGAACAAGTAAGAAGTGAGCCACTTTGGAAAGACGATCAACGACTATGAGGATAGCAGTTTTCCCTTTCTTGGTCCTGGGAAAGCCAATGATGAAATACATACCAACTTTGTCCCATTTCCATTCAGCAATAGCTAAAGGTTGAAGGGTGCCAGCTGACCTCTTATGCTCTTCCTTAACGCGACGACAAACGTCATAGTTGGCAATGAACTCGGCAACTTCTCTCTTCATCCTAGTCCACCAAAATGTCTGGTGTAGGTCCTGATACATCTTAGTACTACCGGGATGATTCATGAGAGGAGATTCATGAGCCTCCATAAGGATCAACTCTCGAAGATGTCAACTCTTGGGAGCCACCAAGCGGTTCTCAAAGAGGACAACACCTCGTTCACCAACAGAAAAGCTACCAGCAACTGCATTCTTAATGTTCTTTTTGATCTGGTTAATACCTGAATCATACGGCTGGACAACTATGATATGATCCTCAAGGGTAGGTTTCACCACTAATGTAGAAATGTAGCCATGAGGAACAATGTGAAGATTTATTTTACGGAATTCCTCACGGAGAACTGGTTGGCCTTGTTGCAATATGACTTATGACTCAATGCATCAGCCATGACATTGGCCTTGCCTGGGGTGTAGATTATGCCTATGTCGTAATCTGTGATCAACTCTACCCAACGTCTCTGCTTGAGATTTAGATCCGTCTGGGTGAAGATATACTTGAGACTCTAGTGATCGGGGTAAATCTCGCAACGATTACCAAGAAGTTAATGTCGCCATGTCTTAAGTGCATGGACTACAGTCGCAAGCTCTAGATCATGTGTAGGATAATTATCCTCATGTGGATGCAACTGTCGAGATGCATAGGAAATCACATGGTGATCTTGCAAGAGAATGCAACCTAGTCCCTATCGTGAGGCATCATAGTAGATGACAAAGTCCTTAGAGAAATCCGGTGGCACAAGTATGGGAGCAGAAGTCAGGCGTCTTTTTAGTTCCTGAAAACTATGCTCACACTGTGGAGTGATTCTTCGTTAGATAAGAACTTTGGAGTGATTCATCGTTACACGTTGAGGGATGGTTATATGATCCAATTATATTAGCACTGTTGAGAGATTGCACTAGTGAAAGTACGGACCCTAGGCCTCATTTTCAAGCATTGTAATACCGTTTGTGCTCCATTTCATCAATTGCTACCTTGTTGTTTTTATTGTTCCTATTACAAAAATCAATATATACTATCCATATTACACTTGTATCACCATCTCTTCGCTGAACTAGTGCACCTATACAATTTATCATTGTATTTGGTGTGTTGGGGACACAAGAGACTTTTTATTATTTGGTTGCAGGGTTGTTTGAGAGAGACCATCTTCATCCTACACCTCCCACGGATTGATAAACCTTAGGTCATCCACTTGAGAGAAATTTGCTACTGTCCTACAAAACTCTACACTTCGAGGCCCAACACGAGTCTACAAGAACAAGTTGTGTAGTAGACATCAAGCTCTTTTCCGACACCATTGCCAGGGAGGTGAGTGCTTGAAGGTATATCTTTATATCTTGCAATTGAATCTTTTATTTTCTTGTTTTATCACTTGTTTGGTTTATAAAAAGAAAACAACAAAAAATGGAATTGAGGTTGCAACATATTATTCATCTTTATAATGTCTTTTGTGAAAATGATGGAAAGGAAAATTTTGCTCAATTGATAGAAGAAGAATTCTATAAAATGTTTGAAAAAAATATTTGAATGATGAGCATGATTGCAATGTTGTTAGTATGAATTCTTTGAATATGCATGATGCTAGTGATATGCAAAGCTATAAGCTTGGGGATGCTATGTTTGATGAAGATGATATTTTTGTTCCCCAAGCTTTGATGAGAAAAATTTATTCTGATGAAAGCATGCCTCCTATTTATGATGATTATATTGATGAAAGTGGGTTTGGAAGAGTGTCAATGCTAGGTACTAATGATCCCACTATTTTGGAGGGTGTTGAATCTTATTGTGATAATTATGAGAGTGGATTTGGAGAGGTCATGACTTTATTAAGTGTTGAATCCACTATTTTGGAAGAGATTTCAATTGACTATGACAACAAAGTTGCTATCTATGATCATTATGGTGATGACATGTATGGTATAAAGAATAATGATAAACATGAAACTTGTCATCATGATTTTAATTTTCAATCTCATGATAGTTATTTTGTTGAGTTTGCTCCCACTACTATACATGAGAATAAGTTTGCTTATGTCGAGAGTAATAAAGTTTCTGTGCCTGTGGATCATGAAAAGAATGCTTTATGTGATATTTATATTGTTAAATTCATTCATGATGCTACTGAAAATTATTATGAGAGAGTAACATATGCTTGTAGGTATTGCAATAATATCAAGTTTCCTCTCTATGTGTTGAAAGTTTTGAAGTTGCACTTGTTTTGCCTTCCTACGCTAGTTGATTCTTGCTCCCATAAATTATTTTCTCACAAAATCCCTATGCATAGGAAGTGGTTCAGACCTAAATGTGATTTCCATGTTATTCATGATTCTCTTGTTATGTTTCAATTCTTATCTTTTATGTGAGCATCATTGAAATCATCATGCCTGGCTAAAAGGGCATTAAAGAGAAGCACTTGTTGGGAGACAACCCAACAATTCTACCTACTATTTTTTGTGTTCACATGATTAGGCAACTGTAGTAACTATGTTTTATAGCTTTTTTATCAATAAAGTGCCAAGTAAAGCCTTTGGGATTGTGTGGATGATAGTTGACTTGATTCTGTGGAAAAACAAAAACTTTTGCACTCAGTCTAGGAATTTTAAAAATTCACTGGAACATGCTCTTGATCTTAAATTTTTACATATGATTGATATACAATTTTCCTACATTGTCTTAATTTTTTAGAAGTTTTGGAGTTACAAAAGTATGGTTGGGGTACAGATTACTACCGATTGTTCTGTTTTTGACAGATTCTGTTTTCAATGCATAGTTTGCTTGTTATCTAGTTTCTATGGCTTATATTGCTCAATATAAATTGTGGAAATGACAAGGTACAGTATGCATTATGTGAGAAAAATTATGAATCTTGTCTTTGAAAGTACCAAAGTGAATGCTTTGTTTTTATCATATTAACCTACCTCACGAAGTTTCGTTAAGTTTTGTGTGATTGAAGTTTTCAAGTTTTGGGTGAGATATCGATATGAGGAGAATAAGGAGAGACAAGACCCTAATATTGGGGATTCCCAAGGCACCCCCAAGGTAATATTCAAGGAATATCCAAGTAACTAAGCTTGGGGATGCACCGGAAGGCATCCCCTCTTTCGTCTCCAACATTACCGGTAACCTCACTTGGAGCTATATTTTTATTCGTCACATGATATGTGTTTTGCTTGGAGCGTCATTTTATTTTGTTTTGATTTTCTTGGTGTTATTTATAATAATGTTTTGTATCTTTTATTTCAATAAAAGTGGCAAGGATAGCCTTTACCATGCTTATTTTACAAGTATATGAGTTGCTGTTTCAAAATAAAAAGTTTGTCGTTGTTGCAAAAATTCCCAAGAAAATTCTTAGTGTGATAAAATGTTGAATTTTTTTTAATAATAATCTATGATAAATTTTATACAGTGTGGTAAAGTTTAGAATTTTTTGAGTTAAATAAGGATGGATACTTCTTCATCCATTACAGATTGTCCTGTTTTGGCAGATTGTTGTTATGTTTGCATTGTATGCATATGTTTGCTTGTTTAGTGATTCTATTTGAGGATACGAGTATTAAATATGAAGAGTCATTTAGTATCCAATATTGAATAATAATTTTAGTGATTTGCTATACTAGAGAATGATAAGGTTTTGCGTTGATCTATACTAACTTATCTCACGAGTTCTTGTTGAATTTTGTGTGGATGAAGTTTTTGAGATTTAGGGAAACCATGATATAAAAGGAATTAAGGAGACAAAAAAGCTCAAGATTGGGGATGCCAAAGGCATCCCAAGATAATATTTCAAGAAGTCTCAAGCATCTAAGCTTGTGGATGCCCCGGTAGGCATCCCACTATTTTTCATCAACAATTATCGGTTAGTATTGGTTGAGCCTAAGTTTTTGCTTCTTTGCATGAGTTGTGCTATTTTTGGATGTCATTTTATTTGTTTTTCTTTCTATTTTACTAAAATACTTAAATCTGAAAAAAATTAAATAATAGAGAGTCCACAATTAGCTACCTATTTACTTAACTACTTGCTTGATCTTCACTTATATCTTTTTGGAGTAGCTTGTCATTTACTCCCGTGCTTCACTTATATCCTATGAGTAATTATTGAATGAATTGAATATCGTGATGATTAAATTATATCGTGCCTAGTTGTAGCCTCACATTGGGTTTTGAAAGTGCAAGTTATCGACTAGAGGGGGTGAATAGGCGATTTTTATGAAAGTCTTCAATACATAGGGGTTTTCAAGACCAGCGGTATAAATGAACCTATTGATGTGCAGCGAAAGGTAGACTACACTAGACAGGCCATAGTAAAGTAAGCAATGAAGTGAAAGCACGAAGACTATCAGTAGCTAGGTAGTATGGATCAGGATGGAAGATGGTATGAAGCCAAACAGTAAACAAACTTCAAGTAGTGAAGACACTCAGATCATGCAAAGCAGTCAATGACTTCACGAAGACAAACTGTAAAGTAAACGGAAGTGAAGGATAGAACCAGTTGCTTGGTGAAGACAAGGATTTGGTAGACCAGTTCCAGTTGCTGTGACAACTGTACGTCTGGTTGGGAGGCTGAGATTTAACTCAGAAGACTGCTTCTTCACCTTATTCCCCTTGAGCTAAGGACACCCAATCCTCTCCCAATCACGGTAAGTCTTCAAGGTAGACTTCCAAACCTTCACAGACTTCGTTCACCGGCAATCCACAATGACTCTTGGATACTCAGAACGCGATGCCTAACCGGCTGGAGGATTCACAGTCCTCAAGTGTAACAAGTCTTCAGATCATGCGGACAAAAAGACTTCAGTGATGCCTAACACTCTTTGGCTCTGGGTGTTTTGGGCTTTGTCCTCGCAAGGATCTCTCTCTCAAATGCTTCAGAGGTGGGTTGCTCTCAAACGACAAAAGCCGTGCACTAACTCTGAGCAACCACCAATTTATGGTGTAGGGGGTGGGCTATTTATAGCCAGGAGGCAATGCGACCTGATTTGTCCAAAATGACCCTGGGTCACTAAGGAACTGACACGTGTCCAGCGGTCAGATTTCAAACACACATGACAGCTTGACTTGGGCTACAAGTAAAGCTGACTCATCTAGCTCTGGATAAGATTTGCTCTCATTTTCTTTGCTCGAAGACATAGGATTTGGTAGCGCATCACTTCAGTAACTCTAACTTTGTTCACTTGGACCACACTTAACAGTACAGTGGTTCCTATGACTCAACAAGGAAGAAAAGGAAACTACGAAACAACTATGTCTTCGCACTCCATAGTCTTCATGTGAATATCTTCTCATGTCATAATCTTCACTATGAATATCTTCACAGACCACCATTGTCTTCAATGTCTTCACACATTTTTAGGGGTCATCTCTGGTAGGTAAACCGAATCAATAAGGGACTACTACCTGTGTTATCCTGCAATTCTCACAAACACATTAGTCCCTCAACCAAGTTTGTCATCAATACTCCAAAACCAACTAAGCGTGGCACTAGATGCACTTACAATCTCCCCCTTTTTGGTGATTGATGACAAACCGGTTGAAGTTTTCAACGGGAATAAAAGTATGTGAAAGTTCAAGAATTAAGGCATTGTCTTCATAATTAGCAAAGGCTCCCCCTGAAGATGTGCATATAAGCAGTTTGCTTTTGAATGCAAATGCACATGGCAGGTTTTACTTTGTGGAGATCCTTTTCAACTTATGAAGACAATTCATCATTCAGATATAAAGAGATAACGAAGATAATGACATGCATAATGAAAAATGGACGTATGTGGAATGGCTTCATGCAGAATTTATCATCACATCACAAGGTAGCACAAAAAGTAGCAGACGACCATCGAGTTTAAGTGTTACAACTCAAAGAACCAAATTTTTTAAAAGACGAGAGTTGTAAAGACTTAGCAAAAATAATGCAACCACCCAATATGGACCCGCTTGAAGACTATCAACTCATAAGCTTCTCCCCCTTTTGTGAGTAATGGCCAAATAGGTTTGAGGACATAGAGTATCTACGTGTTCCCATTAGGAGTAAATGAAGGAGCAGGGTCGACATTGGAGTTCGGTGGTGCAGACGGGCCTGATGCAGTGTTGAGATGCAGTGCAGCCATGGTTGGTGAAGTGGTGTCGTCTTCTTCATCGACAACTCTCGCAACAACAGTTGTAGTCGAAGATGAACACTTAGAATCTTCAATTGAGGGAGTGCGGCGCTAGCTTGCATTTTGTGGAGGCCTAGAATCAAACTTGAAGTTCTCAGTGAAGCCATCTTCGCGAAGATCGTCTTCAGGACAAAGCAGTGTGAGACTCTTCCAGGACCGCCCATAGGCTTCATGCGCAACAAACGAGTTCTTTGTGGCCAAGTTCCGAATGCAACTGACATCCACCAAGATACTCTACATCTGAAGCTTTAGCCAGTCATGATGCATATCCTGCTTCTGATGCAAGGCCATAAGAAGCTCTTGGTCATTGAGTACACGAGATCGCTTCTGATGCCTTTGGGCAACCGTACTTGCAGTGGCTTCGGTGTTGGCACGATGTGGCACCCTCATATTCCCAGCTAGAGGATAAGTAGGGGTTGTAGCATTGGGGACAAGAATTCCCTCCATTGGTTGTGAGAAGCTTTGGTGTTCAACATTCTGAAGATGTAGATGCTTCTTGGCAGGCTCGGGGTAGATGGCTTCAATGGACATATCAACCTTAGGCAGAAAAACAAGATGGTTGCACCCTAAGGCTGATAGTCAATAGTAGAATGGATCTTAATCAGGCGCATCACCCATGGAGCATAGAATTTCAGGCCAAACAGATCAATCACAGATGCAGCGAGTTGTCTGATGAAGAAATCCTGGGTATTGAGTCTGATGACATTGATGATATAAAATACCAAAGTCTCCATGGCTCCTTCAAGTTGGGCTTCAAAAGAGTGTCCCTTGATTGGCCATAGAGTGCGCCTCAAAATGTGGTAACTGTGCGGGGTAAGTACTCGAGGTCTTTCATGAAGAACTCTTTGGGGTATTTAGCATCTTGAGGCAATGGCTTCATCATACTAAGCATCTCACTCGTATTTGGCTTGGGCCTCTGGAAGATATTCTATAGTTCATCTCAATGACGCTGACAACCAGGCTCGTAGAACTCACCTAGAGTGGGCAGGGAAGTAAGCTTGATAATGTCTCAAGCTTTGGCTTCCTGATGTACATCACCTGACATCCACTCACGGATCCATGTCTTCGGATCCCTGTTGTAGCCACGAATATGAAGTGTAGCATAGAACTGCAGCAGAAGCTCTTCATTCCAGTGCTCTTTGTCTGTCACAAATGACAGAAGACCAACATCCCTAAAGCAGTCAAGCTCTTCTTCAAGACAAGGCATCCCAGCAATAGCTTCACAGTAAAGATGCATGTGTGGAAAGATTCGCTCTTGATTGTACAGAATGCAGGAGTACTAGCTGCGCTGCTGATGGCTCCAGAATCGATCGGAAGAGAACTTTGGCTTCGAGTAGGGATTCTTAGCATTGTCAAAGAAGGTGTTGTGTGCTCTGAAGCTGTGCACGTTGAAAGAACCAGGTGTAGTTGCAACACTTGGAAGCCTTGGAAGCCGTGGCTTGGGATTCTGAACTTGTGGCCTCTGCTCCACATGATAGTCATACTGTGGTCCAGGAGCAGTAGGAGGAACCATAATAGGCCAACTAACTGTGACAAGCTGACCATGAGCATAGGCTTGTTCAATGGTGTGAGGCCTTGGAGGTGGAACAGTGGCTTCAGCTTCCACATTGGCTTCAGGCTCCACATTGTCTTCAGCCATGACGGTGGCATTGGCTTCAGTGGTGTTGTTTGTGGCAGCCTCAGACCCTCAGTGTTTTCAACCTCTATTTGTTCAATGACAGGAGGGTCAGGCACAATCACATTCTCCTCGAGAATGACTTGATTAGGAGCAGGGGGTGTGGCAACTCTTTCTTCTTCTCTTGCTTCTTCCATATCTTCATCGGCTGATGCAGTCGGAATGTCTTTAGCAGCTTTGGCTTCAGACATAGATACATTCATAGTAGGGGTGTCTTCAGGAAACACTTGACGTGCTACTGAGCTTTGTTGCACTTGCCCTTACAGAATGCTTGACATGGCGACCTGTGGCATGGGGCCTTTGCGAAGCCTACGAAATGTGGGCGACACCTTTGGTGATGGAGTGGTCTGCACCATGTGGGTGTCGTCGTCAAGCACCGGAGTGGTGACTTGAGGAGTTGGTGTTCTTGGTGTCTCATCATGGACGGGGATGTCTTGCTGAGGGCGCTCGGCCCATGAGTCATCCTGAGCAATTGGCGTCAAAGGACGACAAATGCTAATAAGTTCACTGTTTGTAAGAACATGCGATGACATCGTCTAGGGCTCGAGCTGAGGAAGGACTACATCATTATTAACATTGTCGTCACGACCAATGTCTTCAGCTGCGTTGGGGTCAGCAGCTGGTACTTCTTCACTTGCATGAGCCTCTGTGGAAGCATGCTCATGGATCACAAGACGACACTCTTGGTTGATTGAGGCAGGAGGAGCAATAGAAATGGGTTCAACATTGAGGGGCTCAGTGGTTGCAGCACGCTCTTTCTTTGAAGACTTTTTATTCAATTTGTTCTTTGATGGGGCATCATCAAACACATCCTTGTGCTTGCGTTTCCTGGCTTCGGCTTCAGCTCCCTTCTCTTCTTCATCTCTGAAGCTACTGAGGTGACCTTAGGCTTCGAGCCTGTCATACTAGCAGGGAAGACAATGCGAGGTTCTTCCTGCCTTGGTACTTCACTTTGGGCATCAGCAGCCTTCTTCTTTGCCTTGGCAGCCATTCTGGGGTTGATGCCAGGATGCCCAAGAGCTTTGTGTTTTTCAGCTTAATTGTGTGCTTGAATGCACTTCTGCATGTAGTACTTCATGAGCTCACGAGAGCCTTTGGCTTCTTCCCTCTTCTTGTGAAAATGTTCCTTGAGATCATGCAGCATCTTCTTGAATATCTGCACATCAGCCACACTGAGCTTGGCCATATTCTTGTTGAAATGAGCCTTCTCATAATCAATCTTGTTTTTGAGTTCAACAATTTTCTGAGCCAGGGCCAACTCATTAGCAATGGATCCATGAAACGTGACGCTTATGCCATAGGGAGCTGAAGATCATCAATATTGATGCTTTGGTCATCGAACCACTCGTCGATGAAGTTGTTCAGAATGTCAACATCGCAGAGGGGCATATCGTTAAAGATCTCCGCCTCTTGCTTGCTCTTGATCAGCCGCTCAAGTGCGTCATCACCAAGATCTTCATCACTGGACAGATCAATGGTGTCTTCCTTGGTTTTCTTGGACAGAACAACAGTAGGAGTCAGTTCATGCCCAGGAATGTTCTTGGGCACCTTGGTTTTCTTGGACTTCTCAGCCTTCTTGGAGACACGAGACAAATCTTCAGACTGCACACTGGGTTCAGGAGGTGCAGTGGTCAATGACTTCATAGTCAAAGCTTTTGGTGTGGCAGAGGGCTTCGAAGCTTTTGTCTTCTTATTCTTCTGCTTCGGTGGTGCTGGCGCATCTTCAGAATCTGCGTCATTAGTGGATTGATCCACCGTAGCCCTCTGAGAAGCGATGTGAGAGAGGAGGCCATCAAAGTTTTGGAAGGGGCCGATGACATTTGGATTGGCATCGCGCGTGCCATCACTCTTGGAGCAGATGGACCAGGGTTGAAGTTGAGTCCTAGCTACTTCTTGTTCTTTGTAGCTGACTCCTTGGTAAACTGATAGTTGCGATTGAACAGATTGTCTTTGCGACACCATAATATAGATGATGGGTCAGCATTCTCAGGCTTCGATCCTCGGACCATGCATGTGTAGAAGCCTTGAGTGATGGCTTCAGGCTTCGACTTTGGCTGCAGATTCCTATACAGGATATCACCCCATGGGCGCTTAATGGCGTTCTTCTCAGCATATTCGGCAGTGACGAAGTTGTATTTGAACCACTGTTCTGCCCAATATCTTCGTATCCATTGGATTCGGGTCTTGCGCTGATTGTAACTTTCTTCAGGATCTGACTTGTACATTTCATACAGATCCAGAGGCAGATCTAGAGATGTATTGCCTTTGTGCTGCTTGCCACCTTTCCTGACAGATTTATCTGTGGCCATTATATTCAGACTGAATGGCTTCAAAACAGTGAATGGCTTCCTTCTACTGGTCAGACAAGAGCTGGCTTCACGGGAGTGAATATGATGGTGTAAGAACTCTACAAATGAATGCAGACTATGAGAACCAAGGGATTCTCCCAAGGACATGTACCTGTGACAGCATTAAAGGTGCGAGGTAAGGGGAAGAGGTCATATGCATTCTCAGAAGGTTTTGAAGATAAATTGGTTTGAACACATTAACCTCGTAGTGCGAAGACATTCACTTATTTGAAGAGAGTTGGTTCCAAATTTGTACGAATCCATGATTAAGTACAAGTGAGGAATCTAACTAGTTATGAAGCATAACTGAATAACCTCAGCATAATATGAGATGCAGATAAAATCAGATCCAGATTTGGAAGTGTAGAAACAACTTTTGGTTGAAGTGGATGGATTTGACGCATCAAAAGACAGTAAAAAGAGAGGTTTATTTACCGCTGATGAACTGCTAGACAAGGCGGAGTTTTGAAGCCGAGTTGTTCAATCTCCCTTGCCCTAACTTGGCAACGGAAGAAACCTACGGCGGCGGCGGAGAGGATGAGGTCCACGGCTAGCGTGAGGACGGCATCGAAGAAGTCACGGCAGCTAAGCGCTTCGTCTCCGGTGTCGACATGAGCTAGCGGAGGCACTAGGTTTCGTGCGAGGTGGCGAGGTGGAAGAAGAGATAATGACCGCGGTGTGTGTGTATTTATAAGGATAGGGATGGCACAACATAATTACGCAGGTGCCCCTGGCGTTTCACATCTGAAGGACACGTGGCCTGCATGCAACTTATTGGAAGTTGTTCCATGTTCCCACACATGCTTGGGTTGTCGGTTGGTCGTTCCGGCTTCTCCGGTATTCAGGCAAAAAGGATATGGCATTTAAAACAGATTTAAATGTTTGTCTCTGTGTCTTCTGCTGACAAGGACTCAGAGAAGACATTTGATAGGTTTCAACAGAGTGCATATGACTTGGATAGATAGAATTTGTGGTAGAAGCACAAAGAGGGTTAGGGTCCGATCACATTCACTTAGATCAGAAAAATTCAAGAGTCAAGACATAGATATAAGTGAATGTTGTAGAGGACAGAACACACACACACGCACATATAAGACCAATTCAACATTGCGACGATAAACTTTAAAGGTCAAATCAATGTTCAAGACAACCAAATGCGAAGACTATGCATTTATGACGCCAAATGAAACACTTCAAAAAGGTTTTGGTGGTGGCGTTACCCACCGTATAGGAAGTATTAGACCCAGACATGGCACACAATTATCGTGGCGCTCCGAAATCAAATTCCGCGTTAATGTATTCACACTTAGAGTGTATGTCTCCATTGATTGAAGAGATACGTTACTTCATGTGTTGCACATCTAAGTCACCAACATGCATAAGCGTTAGGATGTGTGTCCAACTACATGACATTTGAGGATTCTAGGATATTTAGCTGACACCGCAACTTGCAAAACCTTTTCTCATTGTAAGTGCATCTAGTGCCACCCCTAGCTGGTTTTGGAGTATTGACGACAAAGTTGGTTGAGGGACTAATGTGTTTGTGAGAATTGCAAGATAACACAGGTAGTAGTCTCTCATTGATTCGGTTTACCTACCAGAGATGACCCCTAAAAATGTGTGAAGACAATGGTGGTCTATGAAGAGTTTCACATTGAAGACTATGACATGAGAAGACATCGTATGAAGACAATGGAGTGCGAATACATACTCGTTTCGTAGTTTCCTTTTCTTCTTTGTTGAGTCATAGGAACCACCATACTGTTAAGTGGGGTCAAAGTGAATAAAGTCAGGGTGACTGAAGTGATGCTCTACCAAATCCTATGTCTTCGAGCGAAGGCAATGAGAGAAAATCTTATCCAGAGCTGGATGAGTCACCTTTACTTGTAGCCCAAGTCAAGCTATCGTGTGTGTTTGAAATCTGACTGTTGGACACGTGTCAGTTCCTTAGTGACCCAGGGTCATTTCGGACAAATAAGCTTGGGTTTCCTCCTGGCTATAAATAGCCCACCCCCTACACCATAAACTGGTGGCGGCTCAGAGTTAGTGCATGGCTTTTGTCATTTAAGAGCAACCCACCTCGAAGCCTTTGAGAGAGAAATCCTTGTGAGGACAAAGCCCTAAAACACCTAGAGCCAAAGAGTGTTAGGCATCACTGAAGTCTTTCTATCTACATGACTTGAAGACTTATAACACTTGAGGACTGTGAATCCTCCAACCGGTTAGGCGTCGCGTTCTGAGCATCCAAGAGTCATTATGGATCGCCGGTGAACGAAGTCTGTGAAGGTTTGGAAGTCTACCTTGAAGTCTTACGAGAGTGATAGGGCGAGGACTGTGTGTCCTTAGCTCAAGGGGAATAAGGTGAAGAAGCGGTCTTTTGATTTGAATCTCAGCCTCCCTAACTAGATGTACAGTTGTCACGGCAACTGGAACTGGTCCACAAATACCTGTCCTCACCAAGCAACTGGTTCTATCCTTACCTCTCTCTCTTTACTTACAGTTTGTCTTCGTGAAATCATTGTCTGCTTGCATGATCTGATAGACTTCACTGTGTGAAGACTGTTGTTGATTGGCTTCATACTATCTTCCATCTTGATCCATTCTACCTAGCTGCTGATAGTCTTCGTACTTTCACTTCACTGCTTACTTGACTATGGCTTGTCTAGTGTAGTCTACCTTCCGCTGCATATTAATAGGTTCATTTCTATTGTTTGTCTTCAAAGCCCCTGTGTTTTGAAGACTCTCATAAAAATCGCCTATTCACCCCCCTCTAGTCTATAACTAGCACTTTCAATTCGTATCAGAGCAAGGTGCTCCCTTGTTCTGTGTAATTCAGTTTAACCACCTGGAGTTTTAGCTATGTCGACTGCAGGGATAATCAAAGTCTCCGTTCCGTGCCCTGTCTGCGATGGCACTGATTAGCCCTACTAGAAGAATAAGATGTGCATGCAGCTTGAAGCCATTGATGTCGACCTCTGGTATGTCGTCAAGAACGGCGTTCCCAAGGCCTGTGAAGGCGTCACCCCAGCTAATGTCAAGAAGTTCATTCAACTCGATTCTACTGCCAAGAACATCATCTGTGGTCATCTAACTAAAGTACAGTATGGCCATGTGAGTGCTCTGGAAACTGCAAAGCTAGTCTGGGACTGGCTCTCCACGGTCAATGAAGGTGTCTCAACCCAAAGAGACTCAAGGATCAGTGTTCTTCGCAACCTCTTCAACCGCTTCAAAAGAAATGACAATGAGAATGTTCAGCTGGCGTTTGATCGCCTCACTAACATTAGAAATGAGCTTCATGCACTCGGCGCCACTGAGATTACCAAGCATGAAATCATCAAGACACTCTTGAGATCACTCGACAGCTCATTTGACACCATGGCCCTGATGATTCAAGAACGCCCTGACTTCAAGACTCTTGATCCGTCTGACATATTTCAAAGGCTCAACACACATGAGTTCCAGCTATCTGAGAAAAGAGATATCTAGGGTCCCAACTATGGCCGAGCTCGCGCTTTGAAGGCAAAGGTTGTTTCCTCATCTGAAGAAGAAATGTGTAAATTGTTGTTTGCATTAATTTGCTTAAATGCCATGCTAAAATGCTTTATTTCATAACTAAATAACCGTAGCTCCAAACTTAACAAACTTTATATGTAAATGGGGTAGAAAAATGCCTAGTTTAACATGGTGCACTCATCTTGCATGTTTCACAACCCTAAAATATGGTTTAGGTCAGAACAGTACCAAATTCAAATATTGCACATGGCGATTTTCCGGAATTGTTGTTGTTGTTTCCGGCCTCATTTAAACTTGCTTAAATGTGTAGTTTTTATTATGCTTCACCTCTTGCCATGTTTAACATGGTGCACTCATCTTGCATATTTCACAACCCTAAAATATGGTTTAGGGCAGAACAGTACCAAATTCAAATATTGCACATGGCGATTTTCCGGAATTGTTGTTGTTGTTCCCAGCCTCATTTAAACTTGCTTAAATGTGTAGTTATGAGAATCCTGAAGACATTGGAAAGGAACTTGCCATGCTCGTGAAGAAGTTCCAAAGGTTCACCAGGAAGAAAGGCTTCAGACAGTCTTCAAGATCCAGCTCAAGAAATGATGAAGCTTCCTCCCGTGACTACAAGAAGAGAACGTGCCACAAGTGCAATAAACCTAGTCACTACATCTCTGAATGTCCTCAATGGGACAACGAGAACAAGAAGAAGAAGAAGAAGAAGAAGAAGAAGAAGAGCAAGTAATATGATTCTGATGACAAGAAGAAGAAGAAATCCTCAAAGTCTTCTTCCAAGTCTTTGTCGAAGTCTTCATCACACAAGAAGAGCTCATCTAGCAAGGGTCGTGCGTTTGTTGGCAAGGAAATGGATTCAGAGGAGGAGTTTGCATTTGAGGAGGTGGATATGGAGTCTGAAGAGGAATCTGATTCAGGCGTGGCAAGCCTGGATTTAGCTTCAGCATACGTCAACAAGTCCATCTTTGATACTGAGGATGATGGCCTCTTCACCAACGCTGATGCTAACGAGGATGACTCTGCTCCCACCTACTGCTTCATGGCATGTGGTGCCAAGGTAAACTCACACGATGCTCACTATCAAACATCTAGTGAAGATGACTCTGAATGTAAATATAAACCTAGCTACAAAACACTTGCTAAAATTGCAACACAACAACAGACTGCTATGGAACATATTCAAAAACTGTTAGACAAAACCGGTGACCTGTTGGACGCAGAGATGACTCGAACTCAGTCCTTAATTGAAGACATTAAAAATCTTCATGTTAAGTATGAAGAACTTTAAAGTCGTCATGAAACTCTCTCAACTACTCATGAAAAGCGTTCCTACGATTATCTTCAAAGGAAGCAAGAACTTGAGAACTTGAGAGCGTCTCATGAAGATCTTCAAAAAGAGAATGAGTCACTTAGCACTCAATAGATCAGTTCCGCTTAGGAAGGATTTGTACCACCATGTCTAAAATTCCTTGAGCGTGATAACGCTACTTCTGTTGCTGAAAGTTCTACTGCTACTACTATTGCAATATCTTCAACTGCTGATGTGGTAACTAACCCCTCTACTGAGGATACCACTACTATTGCTGATGAGAATGCCAGGTTGAAGACATTGCTTGAGACAGGGATGTACAAGAGTCTCAAAGGGCATCCAGATTCTGAACTGAAACCCTAGGAAAGATGGTGTTGGGTTCGAGAGGAAAATGAATGTTGATGGTTCTTATTGGAAGCCTGAGCAGTACCCCAAAACCACATGGGTTGCTGCAAAGGGACCTTCAGTGGATCCATCTACCTTATCTGGCTTCAAATGTGCTAACCCGATTATCATTGATGAATCCTTTGATGCAAACTATAAACTGTTTAAGAATCAGAATGGTGAAGTGTTTGCCAGGTATATTGGTACTAACTGCAGGAATGGACCACCTTTGAAGAAGATCTGGGTGCCCAAGAGTTGTCTTGAAAATCTTCAGGTGAATGTCATCATGACAACACCTAGGATGAAGACAAACCCTAGACCAAAGGCTTCACATGGTCCAAAGGCAACATACAGACCGAGGACTCACCAGAGTCACCCTAACACAAATGTTTTGCAGGGAAACCATACTTAGGCCTATGAATATGGGCATGTTTCTTCAAACCGCCATGTTCATAAGACCAAGAATTATTCTGCTTATTCTTATGAGTATTATTCACCTCCTGCAAGACTATTTGCTAGGGCTCCAAAGCCAAAGTTCTCAGATGCTGCACTTAGACTCATTGCTTCGGAGCCACCCTTGAAGATGTGGGTGGTTAAGAAATCTTAACTCTCTTTTGCAAGGAAAGGTCTCGAGCCGGAAATCAAAGGCGTTAGATGCTATTGCTGGGGACCTAAAACATCTTGTGGGGCGCAAGATAAAATGCCTAAATGGTCTTACTATGTATTTCATTCCAAAATCACTTGCCAATCATCCTATGAGTCCTAACCTGGATCTAAGTTTTCATAATCCACTTGCTCATAAAATTTTTATGCTTCACAATACTCTTCGTGAAGCCTATTCCCCTAACTGCACTGTAGGGTATGACACCAGCTGCTTCAGAATGGATTATTGATAGTGGATGCACTAACCACATGACTGGAGATCGAAGTCTTCTCATGGACTCAACCTTACGTCCATCTAACAAGAGTCAAATCACATTTGCTGACACTGGTAAAAGCAAGGTATTGGGTCTAGGTAGAGTTGCAATCTCAAAGGATCAGCACATGGATAAAGTGATGCTTGTTGAATCCCTTGGTTTCAACTTAATGTCTGTCTCAATACTTTGTGACTTGAACATGATTGTGATATTTGGAAAATATTGTTGCCTTGTTTTAATGGAATCTGACAAGTCTCTAGTCTTTGAAGGGTACCGAAAAGGTGATCTGTACATGGTAGATTTCTCAGCAGGACCACAGTTGGCAGTATGTCTTCTAGCAAATGCTGGCTCTAGCATCGGAGGCTAGGGCATGCAGGCATGAGAAACTTGTACACTCTCGGGAAGAAGAAGCATGTCGTAGGCATCGAGGGCGTCAAGTTCAAAAAGGATCATCTATGTGGTGTCTGCGAAGCCGGGAAGATGACTAGGGCCAAGCATCCTTCGAAGACAATCATGACGACATCACATCCCTTCGAGCTGCTTCACATGGACCTATTCGGACCTACTCACTACTCCACTCTTACTACCACTGCGTGTATCTATGGCTTCATTATTATTGATGATTACTCTAGATATACCTAGGTACATATAATTCTCTACAAGACTGAAGTACAGGATGTCTTCAGACGATTCGCAAACCGTGCCATGACAAACTATGGCATCAAGATCAAGCACATAAGAAGCGACAATGGCACAGAGTTCAAGAACACCATCCTCGACACTTATCTTGATACATTGGGCATCACTCATGAATTCTCAGCTCCATACACACCTCAGCAGAATGGAATCATGGAGCGCAAGAACAGAACACTCATTGAGATGGTTCGGACGATGCTTGATGAGTACAAGACTCTAAGGAAGTTCTGGCCTGAAGCCATTGATACTGCATGACATGTCATCAACCGTGTTTATCTTCACAAGCTTCGAAAGAAGACATCATACGAACTACTGACTGGTAAGAAGCCAAATGTAGGCTACTTCAGAGTATTTGGTGCCAGGTGCTGGATCAAGGATCCACATCACACATCAAAATTTGCACCAAAACACATGAAGGTTTTATGCTTGGCTACGGAAAGGATTCACACTCCTAAAGAGTTGTCAACCTCTTTCACTATAAAGTGGTTGAAACTGTGGATGTGCGGTTCAATGAAACTAACGGCTCGCAAAGAGAGCACCTGCCAAATGTGCTAGATGAAGTCCCTCCTAGTGAATCAATCAAGCTTATGGGTACTGGAGAAATCATACCTTCAGAGGCATAGGCTGAAGAGGAACTTATCATTTCTGCACCAAATCAACCTGAAGACTCTGCTCAGCCTGAAGCCAATGCTGAAGATGAAGACAATGATCATTAAGAGCAAAATCTTCGTCCAGTTCATCCTCGTGTTGCAAATGAAGTACAGATTGAGAAGATAATTGATAGCATCAATGCACCTGGTCCCCTTACTCGTTCAAGAGCAACACAACTAGTGAATTTCTATGGGCACTTTGCATTTGTGTCCATATCTGAACCCAAGAAAGTTGCTGAAGCCTTCATGGAACCTGAATGGATTCTAGCTATGCAAGAAGAGCTTCAACAGTTCGAGCTAAACAACGTATGGGAACTGGTCAAGCGTCCTGATCCTCGCAAGCACAATATCATTGGCACAAAATGGATCTATCACAACAAACAAGATGAGCATGGTCAAGTTGTCAGAAACAAGGCTCGTCTCGTTGCTTAAGGATATACTCAAGTTGAAGGAATTGACTTTGATGAAACATTCGCTCTGGTGGCTAGGCTTGAAGCCATTCACATTCTGCTAGCCTATGCCAACCATCACAACATTCTCCTATATCAAATGGATGTGAAGAGTGCTTTTCTCTATGGCAAGATTGAAGAAGAAGTGTATGTTGCACAACCACCTGGCTTTGAAGATCCAAAACATCCTGATATGGTTTACAAGCTCAACAAGGCACTGTATGGCCTCAAACAAGCCCCTCGTGCTTGGTATGACACACTCAAAGACTTCCTGAAGAGCAAAGGCTTCAAACCTGGTTCCCTAGATCCCACTCTCTTCACGAAGACATATGATGGTGAACTATTTGTGTGCCAAATCTATGTGGATGACATTATCTTCGGCTGCACTGACAAAAGATACAGTGGTGAGTTTGGAAAGATGATGCAAGAGCAATATCAGATGTCCATGATGGGTGAGCTGATGTTCTTCCTCGGTCTTCAAATCTTTCAGCAAAGCAATGAAATCTTCATATCTCAAGAGAAATACCTCAAAGACTGCCTGAAGAAGTTTGGAATGCAAGACTGCAAGGGATACACGACGCCAATGCCAACCAATAGTCATCTGGGCCCCGACGACAATGGTAAAGAGTTCGATCAAAAGGTATACCGCTCCATGATTCGTTCTTTACTCTATTTGTGTGCATCTAGGCCAGATATCATGCTTAGCGTTTGCATGTGTGCCCGATTCCAAGCGGCACCAAAGGAGTCGCATCACATAGCTGTGAAGCGAATTCTTCGATATTTGGCTTACATCCCAACACTAGGATTATGGTATCCAAAGGGCTCAGAGTTTGATCTAGTTGGATTCTCGAATGCTGATTATGCTGGTGGCAAGGTTGATCGCAAGTCTACATCAGGCACATGTCACTTTCTTGGACGATCTCTTGTCTGTTGGTCTTCAAAGAAGCAAAACTGTGTGTCTCTCTCCACTGCTGAATCTGAATACATTGCTGCTGGGTCTTGCTGCGCTCAGCTTCTGTGGATGAAGCAAACTCTCAAGGACTATGGCATCCATCTGAAGCATGTGCCACTCTACTGCGACAATGAAAGCGCTATCAAGATTGCCAACAACCCAGTTTAGCATTCGAAGACAAAGCACATTCAGATCCATCATCACTTTCTCAGAGATCATGTCATGAAGGAAGATATTGATATCATTCACGTCAACACTGAAGAGCAATTGGAAGATATCTTCACAAAGCCCTTGGATGAGAAAAGGTTTTGCAAGTAGTGGTGTGAGCTAAATATCTTAGAATCCTCGAATGTCATGTAGTTGGACACACATCCTAACGCTTATTCGTGTGATGACTTAGGTTTGCAACACACGAAGTAACGTATATCTTCAAATAATGAAGACATACACTCTAAGTGTGAATACATTAATGCAGAAATTGACTTCGGAGCGCCACGATAATTGTGTGCCGTGTCTGGGTCTAACACTTCCTATACGGTGGATAACGCCACCACCAAACTCTTGTTTGAAGTATTTTCAATTGGCGTCACATTTGCATAATCTTAACATTTGGTTTTGTCTTCAACATTTGTTCGACTCCATGTTTATCTTCACAATGTTGATTTGGTATATTACTGGTATATACATTGGTGTTCTATCATCTACGACATTCACTTATAGCTATGTCTTCATGTTTGAGTCTTCTGACATAAGTGAATGTGATCGGACCCTAACCCCCTCTATGCTTCTACCTCAGATTCTGTCTATCCAAATCATATGCATTCTATTGAATCTGTTAATTGTCTTCTCTGAGTCCTTGTCAGCAGAAGACACAGAGACAAAATTGAATCTGTTTTAATGTTATATCCTTTTGTCTGAAAATCAGAGAAGCGGGAACGACCACCCGACAATCCAGGCATGCGTGGGAACATGGAACAACTTCCAAGGTGTTGCATGCGTGCCACGTGTCCCTCAGATGTGAACTGCCAGGGGCACCGGCGTAATAACATTGTGTTGTCCCTGTCCCTATAAATATACACCTCACCACGGTCATTATCTTTTCTTCCACCTCTCCACCTCGCACAAACCCTAGCGCCACCGCTAGCTCTTGACGACGCTGACGACGAAGCGCTTAGCTGCCGCGACCTCACCGACGTCGTCCTCACGCCGGCCGCGGACCTCGTCTCCTCCGCCGCCGCCATAGGTGTCTTCCGTCGCCAAGTTAGGGCACGGCAGATTGAACTGCTCGGCCTGCAACTCCAGTCCGTCTAGCAGTTCTTCTTGTGGTAATTAAAACTTACCTTTTAACTGCCTTTTTTATCCAATAGATCCATCCTTCTCCACCAAAGGTGGTTTCTAAACCTACAAAATTGGATCTATCCTGTTCTGCATCTCATATCATGCCTAGAATATTCACTTATGCTTTACTACTAGTTAGATTCCTCACTTGTACCTATTCTTGGATTCGTACAAATCTGGAACCAACTATCAACAAATAAGTGAATGTCTTCGCGTCATGAGGTCATTGTCTTCAAACTAATTTATCTTCAAAATCTTCTGAGAATGCATATGACCTCTTCCCCTTCCCTCGCATCTCTAATGCTGTCATAGGTACATGTCTATGGGAGAATCCCTTGGTTCTCATAGTCTTCATTCACTTGCAGAGTTCTTATAGCGTCACATCAATTCTACTGAAGCCAGTTCTTGTCTGACCAGCAGACAGAAGCCTTTGCAAGTTCTGAAGCCATTCAGTTTGAACTTCATGGTGACGGAAAAATTAGTTAGGAAGGGTGGAAGACAACACCGTGAAAATACAGCTAAGGACCTGCCACCAGATCTCTTTGCACTATACAAGTCAGACCCTAAAGAGACCTATGGGGAATGCAAGAACCGAATCCAATGGATTCAAAGATATTGGGCAGAGGAATGGTTCAAGTACAAATTTGTCATTGCCGAATATGCTGAAAAGAATGCCATCAAGGGCCCCTGGGGAGATATTGTATATAAAGATATTCATCCCAAGTCCAAGTCTGAAGCCATAGCTCAAGGTTTCTATCCTTGCATGGTCCGAGGACCACAACCTGAAGATGCCAACCCAACCAGTCTGCTATGGTGTCATGAAGACAATCTCTTCAAGCGCAACTTCCAGTTTGCCAAAGAGTCTGCTAAGAAGAACAAGAAGGAATTTGGACTCGACTTCAACCCCGGTCCATCTGCTCCTCGGGCTGATGGCACTCGTGATGTTGAACCCAATATCATCGGGCCTTTCTACAACCTCGACGGTCTCCTCACTCACATTGTTGTTCAGGGATCAGCCGTGGAGCACTCTGAGAATGACTCTGACACTGATGAAGTGCTAGCTCCACCAAGGCCACAGAAGCAGAAGAAGTCGAAGGCTTCAAAGCCCTCGGCTGCACCTAAAGCTTCGCATGCAAAGCCACTGGCCATTGCACCACCTGAAGGAAGTATGCAGTCTGAAGATCTTTCTCGCATCTCTAAGAAGACTGAGAAGTCTTCAAAGAAGATGAAGCCCATCCAGCGCTCTGGGCAAGAACTGACCCCAGCTGATATTTTGCGGAATGAAGAAGCCATCATTGATTTGTCCAGCGACGACGATCTTGGTGATGATGCTCTTGAGATGCTCATAAAGAGCAAGGAGGAGGCGGAGATCTTCAATGATCTGCCCCTTTTTATGTGGATATCTTAAACAACTTCATTGATGAATGGTTTGAAAACCCCAGCATCAACATCGATGACCTTGAGCTTCCAATTGGCATCGGTGTCTCTTTCCATAGTGCCATTGCTACTAAGCTGGCTCTGGCCCAGAAGATCGTTGAACTAAAGAACAAGATTGATCATGAGAAAGCTCGGTTCAAGAGGAACATGGCCAATCTCAGCGTGGC
>NC_053025.1:274298901-274337098 GCF_003073215.2 Triticum urartu
CGGCCAGATCCTCCCCGCCTGGATGAGATCCACCGGGAGTCCAACCAAACGCCTCCCCTCATACAGATCCACTCCGTCCCGGAACCACTCCATCCCGTTGACTTTCGCGAGGGTATTTTTCCACTAAGTCCCCAGATCTGTGATAATTTCATACCCTGTTCATCGCATCACAACTCCTCATCCGTAGCTCCGTTTCTTGCGCATGATATATCAAAATGTTCGTATGGTTGTGCTCTTCATTTTGTTCCATTGCACCATGCTTGTTTGAGTCCATATTGATGCCAAAATGTCTCATGCAAGAGTGCTATAGAATGTTAGTTCCTGTTACTTAGCAGATCTTGAGCATTTGTCATTTTTGCCATGATTATTGTGTAATGCATATGGGCATAAGCTCTAGATGTGTTTTGGGCTATGCGATGCCATATTTACAGGGGTGTATGACATGTATTTTTGTGATCAATGTGGTGACTAGCACAAGCATGCAAAGTAGCTCTCGTGATATTGCTGATTTCAGGGACTTAGAATTTCACTAAGTCTTTGCTCTGCTGTTATTTTTATGCCATGTGTTCATGTTGCTACAGAGTGATCCAGGCTTCTTTTGAGCATGTTCAGTAAGGATGATTTTGACATATGGCTATGCGATATCCATCCATGCCCCTGTTTGCATTTATGGAGTGCCCTAGCATGACTCAATCTTGCTCTACTTTTGCTATATAATGTTCCTAGCAGATTGTTTACGTGTTAATCAATTTTGCCAAGGTTGTTGTAGTTGATCCATGAATGCTATGAGAGGGTTCTTGCCATGGTTAGCTCCTTGAACATGTCTTCTTGCGGGCAGTATGCTTAGTTTATCATGAAATGCCTTGTGTTGAGTGCGTCGAGCTCGCAAACATGCCTTCATAATTCTGTTTATATCATGTCCAGTTTCCTGCTAAGTCTGAATCTGTTAACGAAATTTGCTATGTTTACATGGGTGCCATCATATCTTCTTATCCTTTTTGGCTTATGGTCAGTAATGGACTTTTGTTATATTCTTTTAGTAGTTTCATGCCATGCCTTGTTTTGCTATGATATGTTCCTGTAGCATGTTGTTATCTTGCTCTAAACATTGCTTCCTGATGGTAATTCCTGGCATGGTAGTATTTTCACTAAGTCTGTGATGCTGTTATCTTTTGCACTTTTGCCATGCTTGTTTGAACCCGCTCTTGTGTGATTTAGCCGTATCTCAGTGTTCATCTTTTGTCAAGCATCTTGATTAGATCACTACCATGTGCTTTGTTGCTATGTTAGAGTGCAGTAGCTTAGTTTCTTGTTGCATTCTAGATGGCATCGTGCTGTTAATCGCATAATTGTGCCATTCTTGTTTTGTTTGCCATTTGCAAACCGTGCATCCGATTCCGGTGATCTTTATATCGATTTCGACCACAATCAACTCGTCTTTCCAGTGGCACACTTGTTTTGCCAAGTTGAGGCATGGTTCAATCTTTTCCTTCCGAAGCACGCATATGCATTGCTTATCACATCCCGCATATCATGCCATGTTTTGCATCATGTTGCTTGCGCATTGCACCATGGTTGATTGTGGTTTTCCTTTGCTTGTGTTCTTGCTTTGGGTAGAGCCGGGAGACGAGTACGTGATCGAGGAACCCGTTGAGCATGCTTACGAGGATCAAGCTATCGTCAACTCGGAGAAATTTGCAGGCAAGATGACCATACCCTCGAAATCACTTCTATCTTTGCTTGCTAGTTGCTCGCTCTTTTGCTATGCCGCGATACCTACCACTTGCTATATCATGCCTCGCATGTTGCCATGTCAAGCCTCTAACCCACCTTGTCCTAGCAAACCGTTGTTTGGCTATGTTACCACTTTGCTCAGCCCCTCTTATAGCGTTGCTAGTTGCAGGTGAAGATGAAGTTTGTTCCTTGTTGGAACATGTTTATTGTTGGGATATCACAATATCTCTTATTTAATTAATGCATCTATATACTTGGTAAAAGGTGGAAGGCTCGGCCTTATGCCCGGTGTTTTGTTCCACTCTTGCCGCCCTAGTTTCCGTCATACCAGTGTTATGTTCCTTGATTTTGCGTTCCTTATGCGGTTGGGTTATAATGGGAACCCCTTGACAGTTCTCCTTGAATAAAACTCCTCCAGCAAGGCCCAACCTTGGTTTTACATTTGCACTAACAACCTATCACCTTCCCTTGGGTTCTGCAGACTCAAGGGTCATCTTTATTTTAACCCCCCGGGCCAGTGCTTCTCTAAGTGTTGGTCCAAACTGAGCGATGTCCGGCGCCCCCTGGGCAACCAGGGTCTATGCCAACCCGACGTCTTGCTCATCCAGTGTGCCCTGAGAACGAGATATGTGCAGCTCCTATCGGGATTTGTCGGCACATTCGGGTGGCTTTGCTGGTCTTGTTTTACCATTGTCGGAATGTCTTGTAACTGGGATTCCGAGTCTAATCGGGTCTTCCTGGGAGAAGGAATATCCTTCATTGACCGTGAGAGCTTGTGATGGGCTAAGTTGGGACACCCCTGCAGGGTTTTGAACTTTCGAAAGCCGTGCCCGTGGTTATGGGCAGATGGGAATTTGTTAATTTCCGGTTGTAGAAAACTTGACACTTAACTTTAATTAAAATGCATCAACCGCGTGTGTAGCCGTGATGGTCTCTTTTCGGCGGAGTCCGGGAAGTGAACACGGTTCTTGTGTTATGCTTGAACATAAGTAGTTTCAGGATCACTTCTTGATCACTTCTAGTTCACGACAGCGCTTTGCTTCTCTTCTCGCTCATATTTGCGTGAGTTAGCCACCATATATGCTAGTGCTTTCTGCAGCTCCACCTCACTACCTTTTCCTACGCATAAGCTTAAAAATGTCTAATCCGCGGGTGGCGGATGCTGAGTCTCGTGTACTCACTGATACTATTACAAACATGCATGCCAGTGATGACATGCACATGACGCACGCGACCTCAAATGGAGTCGAGAAGATCTTTTTGACAACAAAAAATTCCCATGCGTTGTTTTTTGTTCTTCTTGGATCAATAAGTGATACCTGGACCGCATCGTTACCGATGATCGAAGGAGCCATCAAGCCTTATGGTGACGGCACAGTGGAACTCTCAATGAAAGCACCAATGTCGGTGTCAAAACCGGCGGATCTCGGGTAGGGGGTCCCGAACTGTGCGTCTAAGGCGGATGGTAACAGGAGGCAGGGGACACGATGTTTACCCAGGTTCGGGCCCTCTTGATGGAGGTAATACCCTACGTCCTGCTTGATTGATATTGATGATATGGGTAGTACAAGAGTAGATCTACCACGAGATCGAGAGGCTAAACCCTAGAAGCTAGCCTATGGTATGATTGTTGTTCGTCCTAGGGACTAAAACCCTCCGGTTTATATAGACACCGGAGAGGGCTAGGGTTACACAGAGTCGGTTACAAGGGAGGAGATCTACATATCCGTATTGCCAAGCTTGCTCCAGCCAAGGAAAGTCCACCGGACACGGGACGAAGTCTTCAATCTGTATCTTCATATCCAACAGTCCGGCCAAAGGATATAGTCCGGCTGTCCGAGACCCCCTAATCCAGGACTCCCTCAGTAGCCCCTGAACCAGGCTTCAATGACGATGAGTCCGCGCGCAGATTTGTCTTCGGCATTGCAAGGCGGGTTCCTCCCCGAATACTCCATAGAAGATCTTGAACACAAGGATAGTGTCCGGCTCTGCAAAACAAGTTCCACATACCACCGTAGAGAGAATAATATTTCCACAAATAAATCTGCTGAACACGTTTGACAGCATGACATCATGCCATGGCCCGGTCATTATTCGAACCGTTTTTCTCAACCAGCTGCACATATTGCGAGGCGGTTTTTCTGACACGTCTTGTCAAAGCAGAGATCGTCCCCCTTATTACGGGATTCTCATCAATACGGACGTGGGTAACCCAATCGTGCCTGTTGGTATGACTCCTCGAATTTTAGGCAAGTCCCAAACGGCCACGAGGAGGACGCTTGATATTCACCCTCTTTATAAAGAGGCCAAGGCCTGTCCTTTTCCCTCTCGTGCTCAATCGAATCCTTCCCCCGCCTCGAGTTCCAACACCCAAGGCTCAGGTCAGGCTTCGGACCTTCAACCATGTCCGGATCCAACCTCCAAGGTCGGTGGATGCCTTCCTCTGTCACAGAGGAGGACATCAAGAAGCTGAGAGAGGCCAGTATCTGACCGCCGAAATCTCGCACAGGCTGCCCGCCCGAGGGCAGGTCATCCCCACTCCCGAACCCAACGAGAGTGTTGTGTTCATCTCTCACTTCCTCCGAGGCTAGGCCTCGCTCTGGATCCCTTTGTTAGGGGGCTCATGTTCTATTATGGGCTGGATTTCCATGATCTGGCCCCGGATTCCCTCCTTCACATCTCGTCGTTCATCGTCGTGTGAGGCCTTCCTCCGCATTACCCCACACTTCGGCCTGTGGCTCAAGACTTTCAATGTGAAGCCGAAGATGATCGAGGGGCGCACGCAGAGTGCGGAGGTGCCGCAATAAGCAAAATGCTGATGTTCCATGGCCAGAGGGTTCCTTCCCAGAGGTGTCCAGTTTATGGCAGCGGAGTGGTTTTATATCACAGCCCGAAGTACCAAGTGGGTAGCCGCCCCTGCCTTCGCTTGGCCCCCCACCACAACTGACGTCATGGATCAACAAGGGGCTGAACTGGGGGCCAGTAAATGATGTGCCGATATTGCAGAGTCGCATCCGAGATCTCCTTGAGAGAGATGTCAGCCTGGTCACGGTAATGCAAGTCATGCTAGTTCGTCGAGTCCAGCCTTGCAAACGTCGACCCCTCCGTATGTGGGAATTCAACCCGGAAGGACCGCGAACTATTCAGCACTTCCTCGGCATGACGCTCGAAGAGATGTACAAATTGTTCTTCGGACCCCAAATAGAGTGTCCGGACACCACCGAGGATGCGGGTCTGAGCTGTAATCGCCCCGATACCCAAGTAAGTAATCCCATGGCCGAACACGCTGTCTTTCTATTTATCATAACATCATTCTGAAAAGTCGCTCTTTGACCAGGACTGGATAACAAAGGCGAAGATGATCAGGTGTTCGGCCCCCCTTCCCGAAGGCTTGGCCAATCCAGTACTAGACAGAATGCTCGAGCCGGCGCCTTATCAGGCGCCCTCAGGAAGATAAAGGGGGAAAAGAGGCTGAAAGCAGGCCTCACTCATTATTCATCCAACGGGGGAATTAGCGCCTCCGCGAAGGAGGATAACAGGGAGAAGAATCTGAAATTCCCTCTCCCCAAGGAAGGAAGAGGACCACCTCTGAAGACCCAAAAACAAAGGTTTCCAAACGGGGGAAGAAATCTTCGCCAGAGGGTCCTGCCTCGGAGGGTATCTTGCCGCACAGTGCCGCAAGGGGATCAGCCCTCTACCGAGCTGTAAGTAAAAAGGTACTTAATAGTAAAAATATCTTACATTACTTCTGAAGATAATAACCGAAGCATATATCTAGTTCGGATCGTAGCCCTTCTCGACAGAGTTCGTCTTCGGAGGGATCTTCTTCCGGAGATGATGGAGAGCGAAACACCTCCCCCTGCCACCCCGCCTCATGAGGCGGGCGACCCTGAAGTGTCGTCGCGGAGGGTTTCTCCTGATCCGCCAAGGCCAGAGGGTAATCCTTTGGCCCCGAAGTCCTCAGTATTCGGCTCCTAAAGAGAGCAACAGAAAGAGTCCGGAACCGTACAGTGTGCGGTCGGACGCACTGAAGGATCTTCTGGAGCAAGCGGCCATCTCAGAAGCGCATCGTACGCTAATGGGTACGTGATTGAAAGGATTTCATCCGCCGAAAGCGGGTTGCATGAAGCTTTTATGAGTCTGCTGAAAGGCTTTGAGGTACGTGAAATAGTGTATGTTTTACAGTACCGCACACGTTAGGTGTGCCCTATGCAGATAGTAGCCCCTGAGACTCTGGTTGCCGTCGAAAACGGCGGCAAACAGAGGATCATAGTCCCAGGTAATAACCAGACCGCCTTTATGTGCAGGTGGCTGAAGGTCCGGTGGCTAGCCGGACTGATGAGTTTGCCGAGCTAAAGCGGCAACTTGATGCGGCAGATGCCGACATCGTGCTTGTCAACAAGCGGCTTGACGAGGCACAGGGTAAGTGATTTCTCCGGTGATCAACACATAGTAAGAGGAGCATGATGCCAGTATCTTTAATATGTTGTGACTGCAGATGGAGCTGCCACCGTGGAGACCCTTCGGGAAGCTTGCCCGAGCCAAGGAACAAGCAAGGAATAGCGATGCGGCCGCTCTAAAGGCGGTCGAAGAGCTGAGGGCCGAACAGGCCGCGCATTGCCAGAGCAAGGAAAGAATAGCCAAGATGGCCGTTGAGTTGAAAGATGCCGCTGACCGTTACCAGCTTCTTGAAAAAGAAAGCCGAGCAGCGACGGACCTGGAGAAGGCCATGGTAGCAGCCAAGGAAGCCCGCTCCAAAATCAGAGCGATGAAGAGGAGCTGCGTCACGCAGATCTGGCGGCTAGGAAGCCCTTTTTGTGCAGACTAAGTTGGCGCAAGTGCTGCTAGAGCGGCCGAGTTCTTCAAGGATCAAAAGACGTGAAGGAAAAGATGTTCTAGCACATTCCATGCTCCAGTGCGTCCGCTGCTGTTGAATAGCGAATGGCAATGGGCCGGCTCCATAGGTTGTCCGGACACCATGAGGCCTTTGCTCGGGTCACGTGGCCAAAGGGCCAATCCAAATAGTTCACTTAGTTTAGTGCAAGCAATCTTGGGCTGCAGCGCGCAGTCCGACGCTAGAAGATAGGTCGCAGCATAGAGGGTCGCGGATGGCATTGCCCGTGTCAAGACATACTGGGCAGAGATGTAGGCCACCACTATTGCCAACACAGGGTTCGCCGAGGCCGAGTAGCTACCGAGCACTACTTTGAAGAAGTCCTTGAAGGCGCTCGTTCAATAGAGGCTCAGTCGAAGAATATTATGTTCTAGTGACATGTATTCCCATTGTAAAAACAATATTATGGATTATAAAGGCTTGTGTTTATACTTTTGCCTGAAAGTATGATGCCTCCTGTGCGGCCGTTTATGTATATGTATATAACCTGAAAGATTGCAGTCGTCGGCTTCACGCCCACGCATATAATGCGGGGGTGTTCGCAAACGTGTTCACACTTGATCCAACGTCTTGGTCCATGAAGGAGGTGATAGCGCAGCGAAGGCAATCGGACTATATTGCTTTAACACTTTCACTTAGCCATAGGAGTTTGACAGTGGGGCTACTATATAGCCCCTGGTACTTCTGCGCTCGTCCGAATACGGGCGCGTACGTACATGACCGGGAAACGGCCCTTCGTTAATGCGGAGGAATCCCGAAGATTCTGCTAGTCATCGAGTGGTTGACCAGTCTCTCGCTATATCATGACAGTCAGTTTTCGGCTTTCTCTACTGAGGTGCTCATCCGGATGAACCAGGGCACAATCGCAGTAGTTCTCCCAGTGCTACCTTAGCCGATAGTAGCGGAACGTAAGGTAGCAAAACATGGGAGCCGGGCAAACCCAACATTTGACCAAAGACATGATTCGGAGCTGATGCATATAAGGCCAAACTCGCGACGCCGAACACTCCCTAAGGTATTCGGTCTTTATAACATATGCCGGGCTGAACAATGCCCTTAATAATAAACCCCGAGTGTCCAGGTACGTGCAATATCCTGACGTGGCCACATGCCAATAACGTCAGCATCCTTCTCGGTTGTATTGAGTATCCGGAGGATGTGAACAACAAGAGACAATAAAAAAGGTTTACGCCAGGGTCTTAATCTGAAAAGAAACCTTTGAGCGGGTCCCTGCTGCACGTCTGGCCTGTGTCTCCGTTGTGCCGTGTCCTGGACGGGTGTAGCACGATTGTCATCTGTAAAAGAGAAGAACTTAGGTGAAAGTTGTCGTGCCAAAAAATTGGTTATCAATAAACCATTAAAATTCAAGATAAGTCAAGTTGAGCCGAACTAGCCCTGATTACACGCGGGAAGCCCCTGGTACCGTCTATGAGGGTTTAACCATCAAACCAATCTCATGTATATGTAGTGATGCGCCGGACTCGTCTAACCGTGTCCGTGGTCTTGACGACCTGTCATTTATTCTGGTTGGTGAGGCCGTCTAGTGCTCGCTGTTAAACCGCACATTCTTCCGCGCGTAGAGAACGCTCAATATTTCCACTAACTGTGATGGTGCCACGTGGACCGGGCATCTTAAGAGAGAAGCGTAATGCGGTACTGCATTAAAACGAGCGAAAGCCGCTCTTCCGAGTAGTGCTTGATAGCCACTTCGGAATGGAGCGATGTAGAAAGTTAACTTTCGCTTCGGAAGTTGTCGGGAGAACCGAATACAACCTCTAGTAATAGAGAGCCCGTACAGCGGGCCTCTGGGCCTGGTATTACTCCCTTGAAGGTAGTATTACTGTGGCTTATTTTTGTCGGGTCTATCCCCATTTTGCGGACTGTGTCCTGATATATCAGATTTAGACCACTGCCGCCGTCCATAAGGACTCGTGTGAGGTGGTATCCGTTTATTATTGGGTCTAACACCAAGGCAGCCAATCCTTCATGCCGGATGCTTGTCGCGTGATCCCCCGATCAAAAGTGATCGGGCAGGCCAACCAGGGGTTGAACTTAGGGGTGACGGGCTCTATGGCGCGTATGTCTCGGAGTGCATGTTTGCTTCTCCTCTTCGTCACATGGATCATGTTTACTGTTTTAACCTCTGGTGGGAATTTTTCTGTCCTCCAAGTGCTTTGCTGGCGAGGTTCGTCCTCGTCTTCGCTTGGTGTCTCCCCCTTGTGTTCGGCGTTTAGCTTACCGGCCTGCTTGAAGACCCAACATTCTCTGTGGGTGTGATTTGCAGGTTTATCGGGGGTGCCATGAATCTGACATAGTTTGGAATCTTGTTTAGGCCAGACGGTCCATCTCTGCTGCCTTTGAAAGGCTTTTCGCTGACCTGGTCGAGAGCCCCTGAATCCGGCGTTTACCGCCGTATTATCTGGGCTATCTTCTTTATTTCGACGCTTGTTTTTACTGCGTCGTGGTTTTCCATTGCCATCCCTGACTTCGGATGTGCTTGGGTCGCTGGTGCTATTGCGGGCTAACCAGCTATCTTCGCCCGTGCAAAAGCGGGTCATGAGGCTTGTCAGGGCTGCCATTGTTCTCGGTTTTTCTTGTCGAGGTGTCTGGCGAGCCATTCGTCTCGGACGCTGTGTTTGAAAGCTGCTAAGGCTTCGGCGTCCGGACAGTCGACGATTTGGTTCTTCTTAGTGAGAAACTGTTCCAAAGCTTTCGGGCTGACTCTCCGGGCTGTTGAATTATATGACTTAAATCGTCTGCATCCGGAGGTCGGACATAGGTCCCTTGAAAATTAGCCCAAAAGCATCCTCGAGCTCCTCCCAACTTCCAATTGAGTTTTCGGGGAGGCTTTTCAGCCAGTGCCGAGCTGGTCCTTTAAGCTTGAGGGGCAAGTATTTGATGGCATGGAGATCGTCCGAGCCATATGGATATGGAGGATAAAGTCCTCAATCCAGACCCCAGGGTCTGTGGTCCCGTCGTACGCCTCTATGTTCACTGGTTTGAATCCTTCTGGGAATTCGTGGTCCAGCACCTCATCGGTGAAACATAGGGGGTGTGCGGCACCCCTGTATTTGGATGTATCATGGCGTTCGGACGGTTGTAGTATTCGGTTTTGATTTTGTGCCAGAGCATGCTTCCTAGATCCATAGATGGATCTGGTCATACTGGATTTTTGGCGCAAGTCCTCACGTAGATCGTGTGTTGACTTATGTGCGACCTTGTTAGCCGCTCTATCGCGGTCACAAGGTGGTTGATCCGGCCGGTTCGCCATTTTATTTTTCGGCTGTGTGGGCTCTAAGGCCTCATCATCGAATTCAGGTAATAGCTTGAGCTTTGGATAGCTCTTTGTGTGGTAACTTCCACCATACTTTTCTTCGTTGTCGAGCACTTTGTTCCACCTGCTGTTGAGCGTATTTTGTGCGGCCTTAAGCCTTTGCTTCTGCTTCTTCAGCCTCCTTGTTGTGGCAATAAGCCTTCTGCGGGGGTTCTCTTGCTCCAAGTGCGTTTCCGAGATGATGTCTGCATCTTCGTGCGGACTGTTTTCCTCCCCAGAGGAGGTTTGATGAGGTTTATCCTCGGCGTCGCCGTGTTCGGACATCGGATCCGTACTATGTTCGCCGTTTGCAGTTTCATCGTGCTCTGTCGCTGGGTTGATGTGGTCGTCGTTTCCTATGGAGTCGACTGGAGTATTATTTTCTCTTGCGCCATTATCGTTGTTTTTGCCGAGGCGGGATTTTGAGCGGCGCCTACGCAGACTCTTTGATTGCTTCTCGAGGGAGCTATTCTTCGCTGCATCCTGCCGTTCTTTGTCATTATTTTCTTTGGGTGTATCCACCATGTTTATGTCATGTGGTGGAGTGGTTGTCCAGCGCCCTGTGGGTACTGGTTCCTTTTCCTCTCCTGCGTTGTCATCCATGCCGTCGATGTCTTCGGAGTCGAAATCGAGCGAGTCGGTTAGATCGTCGACAGTGGCTACAAGTGGGTGGTGGGTGGGCAGCAAATTTCTTTGTTGTCCGCATCCCATTCTAGCCGGACATAGTTCGGCCAAGGTTCTCCTGACAAGGAGAGAGACCTTAATGAATTTAGCACATCACCGAAAGGTGAGTGCTGAAAGATATCCGCGGAGGTGAACTCCATGATCGGCGCCCAATCGGATTCGATAGGCACGGATGCAGGCAGCTCAGAGTCCGTGGCCGGAGACGAATCCAGTGGTTCGGCAACACGGCTCTTGTAAGGGGTGAAGTCAGTATCCGGATCCATCGCTACTGAGAGTGCGGCCTCCATGGCGGGGTCTATCCCTCCGTCCTCAGATGGCGCAATTTGCTCCGGATTAAAGGCCGGAGTAGTTGCAGATGCGATCTCCGGAACACTGTCCGATGGCAGAGTTACGTCATGCTCGTCGTGATTGTGCGGCGCACCTGACATGGGCTTGAATCCGTCGAAGATCAAGTCTCCGCGGATGTCAGAAGTGTAGTTTAAGTTTTCGAACCTGACCTGATGGCTAGGGGCGTAGCTCTCGATCTGCTCCAGATGGCTAAGCGAATTGGCCCGCAGTGCAAAGCCGCCGAATACGAAGATCTGTCCAGGGAGGAAAACCTCACCCTGGACCGCATCGTTACCGATGATCGAAGAGGCCATCGAGCCTTACAGTGACGGCACAGTGGAACTCTCAATGAAAGCACCAATGTCGGTGTCAAAACCGGCGGATCTCGGGTAGGGGGTCCTGAACTGTGCGTCTAAGGCGGATGGTAACAGGAGGCAGGGGACACGATGTTTACCCAGGTTCGGGCCCTCTTGATGGAGGTAATACCCTACATCCTGCTTTGATCTTGATGATATGAGTATTACAAGAGTTGATCTACCATGAGATCATAGAGGCTAAACCCTAGAAGCTAGCCTATGGTATGATTGTTGTTGTCCTACGGACTAAATCCTCCGGTTTATATTGACACCGGAGGGGGCTAGGGTTACACAAAGTCAGTTACAAGGGAGGAGATCTACATGTCCGTATTGCCAAGCTTGCCTTCCATGCCAAGGAAAGTCCCATCCGGACACAGGACGAAGTCTTCAATCTTGTATCTTCATAGTCCAACAGTCCGTCCAAAGGATATAGTCCGGTTGTCCGGAGACCCCCTAATCTAGGACTCCCTCACATATTACTTCAGAACTCCCACTTAGATAGACATCCCTCTAATCATCTAAGTGATCACGTGATCCAAATCAACTAAACCATGTCCGATCGTCACGTGAGATGGAGTAGTTTTCAATGGTGAACATCACTATGTTGATCATATCTACTATATGATTCATGCTCGACCTTTTGGTCTTGGTGTTCTGAGGCCATATCTGCATATGCCAGGCTCGTCAAGTTTAACCTGAGTATTCTGCGTGTGCAAAACTAGCTTGCACCCGTTGTAGATGAACGTAGAGCTTATCACACCCGATCATCATGTGGTGTCTCGGCACGACGAACTTTGGCAACGGTGCATACTCAGGGAGAACACTTTTACCTTAAATTTTAGTGAGAGATCATCTTATAATGCTACCGTCAAACAAAGGAGAATAAGATGCATAAAAGATAAACATCACATGCAATCAATATAAGTGATACGATATGGCCATCATCATCTTGTGCTTGTGATCTCCATCTCCGAAGCACCATCATGATCACCATCGTCACCGGCGCGACACCTTGATCTCCATCATAGCATCGTTGTCGTCTCACCAACTATTGCTTCTACGACTATCGCTACCGCTTAGTGATAAAGTAAAGCAATTACAGGGTGATTGCATTGCATACAATAATGCGACAACCATATGGCTCCTGCCAGTTGTCGATAACTCGGTTACAAAACATGATCATCTCATACAACAAAATATAGCATCATGTCTTGACCATATCACATCACAACATGCCCTAAAAAAACAAGTTAGGCGTCCTCTACTTTGTTGTTGCAAATTTTATGTGGCTGCTATGGGCTGAGCAAGAATCGTTCTTACCTACGCATCAAAACCACAACGATAGTTCGTCAAGTTAGTGATGTTTTAACCTTCACATGGACCGGCCGTAGACACACTCGGTTCAACTAAAGTTGGTGAAACTGACACCCGCCAGCCACCTATGTGCAAAGCACGTCGGTAGAACCAGTCTCGCGTAAGCGTACGCGTAATGTCGGTCCGGGCCGCTTCATCCAACAATACCGCCGAACCAAAGTATGACATGCTGGTAAGCAGTATGACTTGTATCGTCCACAACTCACTTGTGTTCTACTCGTGCATATAACATCTACGCATAAAACCTGGCTCGGATACCACTGTTATGTTGGGGAACGTAGTAATTTCAAAAAATTTCCCACGCACATGCAAGATCATGGTGATGCATAGCAACGAGAGGGGAGAGTGTTGTCCATGTACCCTCATAGACCGTTAAGCGGAAGCGTTATGACAACGCTGTTGATGTAGTCGTACGTCTTCACGATCGACCGATCCTCAATACCGAACGTACGGCACCTCCGCATTCAGCACACGTTCAGCTCGGTGACGTCCCGCGAACTCACGATCCAGTAGAGCTCGGGGAAGAGTTTCGTTAGCACGACGGCGTGGTGACGATGTTGATGAAGCTACCGTGGCAGGACTTCGCCTAAGCACCGCTACAGTATGGCCGAGGTGGATTATGGTGGAGGGGGGCACCGCACCCGGCTGGGAGAGATCTTCGTGATCAACTTGTGTGTCTAGAGGTTCCCCTACCCATGTATATAAAGGAGCAAGGGGGAGGACGGCCGGCCCTTGTTGGCGCGCCAGGAGGAGGAATCCTCCTCCTAGTAGGAGTAGGATTCCCCTCTTTCCTACTCCTACTAGGAGGGGGAAAGGAAGGGAGAGAAAGAGAAGGAAAGGGGGTGCCGCCCCCCTCTCCTAGTCCAATTCGGACCAGAGGGGAGGGGTGTGCTGCCTGCCCTTGTCCGGCCCCTCTCCCTCTCCATTAGGGCCCAACAAGGCCCATTAACCCCCGGGGGGTTCCGGTAACCCCTCCGGTACTCCGGTAAAATCCCGATTTTACCCAGAACTCTTCTGATGTCCAAATGTAGGCTTCCAATATATCAATCTTCATGTCTCGACCATTTCGAGACTCCTCGTTATGTCCGCGATCATATCCGGGACTGCGAAGTACCTTCGGTAGATCAAAACATATAAACTCATAAAACCGATCGTCACAGAACTTTAAGCGTGCGGACCCTACGGGTTCGAGAACTATGTAGACATGACCGAGACATGTCTCCCGTCAATAACAAATAGCAGAACCTGGATGCTCATATTGGTTCCTACATATTCTATGAAGATTTTTATCGCTCAAACCGCATAACAATATACGTTGTTCTCTTTGTTATCGGTATGTTACTTACCCGAGATTCGATCGTCGGTATCCCAATACCTAGTTCAATATCGTTACCGGCAAGTCTCTTTACTCGTTTCGTAATGCACTATCCCGCAACTAACACATTAGTTGCATTGCTTGCAAGGCTTATAGTGATGTGCATTACTGAGAGGGCCTAGAGATACCTCTCCGACAATCAGACTGACAAATCATAATCTTGATCTATGCTAACTCAACAAGTACCATCAGAGACACCTGTAGATCATCTTTATATGCACCCAGTTACGTTGTGATTTGGTAGCATACAAAGTGTTCCTCCAGTATTCAGGAGTTGCATACTCTCATAGTCATAAGAACATGTATAAGTCATGAAGAAAGCAATAGCAGTAAACAAAATGACCAAGTGCTAAGCTAACAGAATGGGTCAAGTCAATCACATCATTCTCCTAATGATGTGATCCCATTGATCAAATAACAACTCATGTCTATGGTTTGGAAACTTAACCATCTTTGATCAATGAGCTAGTCAAGTAGAGGCATACTAGTGACATTATGTTTGTCTATGTATTCACACATGTATTATGTTTCAGGTTAATACAATTCTAGCATGAATAATAAACATTTATCATGAAATAAGGAAATAAATAATAACTTTATTATTGCCTCTAGGGCATATTTTTCCTTCAGTCTCCCACTTGCACTAGAGTCAATAATCTAGATTACACAGTAATGATTTTAACACCCATGGAGCCTTGGTGTTGATCATGTTTTGCTTGTGGAAGAGGCTTAGTCAACAGGTCCGCAACATTCAGCTCCATATGTATCTTGCAAATCTCTATGTCTCCCACCTGGACTTGATCCCGGATGGAGTTGAAGCGTCTCTTGATGTGCTTGGTTCTCTTGTGAAATCTGGATTCTTTTGCCAAGGAAATTGCACCAGTATTGTCACAAAAGATTTTCATTGGACCCGATGCACTAGGTATGACACCTAGATCGGATATGAACTCCTTCATCCAGACTCCTTCATTTGCTGCTTCCGAAGCAGCAATGTACTCCGCTTCACATGTAGATCCCGCCACGACACTCTGTTTAGAACTGCTCCAACTGACAGCTCCACCGTTTAATATAAACATGTATCCGGTTTGCGATTTAGAATCGTCCGGATCAGTGTCAAAGCTTGAATCAACGTAACCATTTACGATGAGCTCTTTTTCACCTCCATAAACGAGAACATATCCTTGGTCCTTTTCAGGTACTTCAGGATGTTCTTGACCGCTGTCCAGGGATGCACTCCTGGATTACTTTGGTACCTCCCTGCTAGGCTAATAGCAAGGCACACATCAGGTCTGGTACACAACATTGCATACATGATAGAGCCTATGGCTAAAGCATAGGGAACACTTTTCATTTTCTCTCTATCTTCTGCAGTGATCGGGCATTGAGTCTTACTCAACTTCACACCTTGTAACACAGGCAAGAATCCTTTCTTAGCTTGATCCATTTTGAACTTCTTCAAAACATTATCAAGGTATGTGCTTTTTGAAAGTCCAATTAAGCATCTTGATCTATCTCTATAGATCTTGATGCCCAATATGTAAGCAGCTTCACCGAGGTCTTTCATTGAAAAACTCTTGTTCAAGTTTACTTTTATGCTATCCAGAAATTCTATATCATTTCCAATCAACAATATGTCATCCACATATAATATTTGAAATGTTACAGAGCTCCCACTCACTTTCTTGTAAATACAGGCTTCTCCAAAAGTCTGTATAAGACCATATGCTTTGATCACACTATCAACACGTTTATTCCAACTCCGAGAGGCTTGCACCAGTCCATAAATGGATCGCTGGAGCTTGCACACTTTGTTAGCACCTTTTGGATCGATAAAACCTTCAGGTTGCATCATATACAACTCTTCTTCCAGGAATCCATTCAGGAATGCAGTTTTTACATCCATTTGCCAAATTTCATAATCATAAAATGCGGCAATAGCTAACATGATTCGGACAGACTTAAGCATCGCTACTGGTGAGAAGGTCTCATCATAGTCAACTCCTTAAACTTGTCGAAAACCTTTCGCAACAAGTCGAGCTTTGTAGACAGTAACATTACCATCAGCGTATGTCTTCTTCTTGAAGATCCATTTATTTTTTATGGCCTGCCGATCATCGGGCAAGTCAACCAAACTCCACACTTTGTTCTCATACATGGATCCCATCTTAGATTTCATGGCCTCAAGCCATTTTGTGGAGTCTGGACTCATCATCGCTTCCTCATAGTTCGTAGGTTCGTCATGGTCAAGTAACATGACTTCCAGAACAGGATTACCGTACCACTCTGGTGCGGATCTTACTCTGGTTGACCTACGAGGTTCGGTAGTAACTTGATCTGAAGTTTCATGATCATCATCATTAGCTTCCTCACTGATTGGTGTAGGAATCACTGGAACTGATTTCTGTGATGAACTACTTTCCAATAAGGAAGCAGGTACAGTTACCTCATCAAGTTCTACTTTCCTCCCACTCACTTCTTTCGAGAGAAACTCCTTCTCTAGACAGGATCCATTCTTAGCAATGAATGCCTTGCCTTCGGATCTGTGATAGAAGGTGTACCCAACAGTTTCCTTTGGGTATCCTATGAAGACATATTTCTCTGATTTGGGTTCGAGCTTATCAGGTTGAAGCTTTTTCACATAAGCATCGCAGCCCCAAACTTTAAGAAATGACAACTTTGGTTTCTTGCCAAACCATAGTTCATAAGGCGTCATCTCAACGGATTTTGATGGTGCCCTATTTAACGTGAATGCAGCCATCTCTAAAGCATAACCCCAAAATGATAGCGGTAAATCAGTAAGAGACATCATAGATCGCACCATATCTAGTAAAGTACGATTACGACGTTCGGGCACACCATTACGCTGTGGTGTTCCGGGTGGCGTGAGTTGGGAAACTATTCTGCATTGTTTCATATGTAGACCAAACTCATAACTCAAATATTCTCCTCCACGATTAGATCGTAGAAACTTTGTTTTCTTGTTACGATGATTTTCCACTTCACTCTGGAATTTTTTGGACTTTTCAAATGTTTCAGACTTATGTTTCATTAAGTAGATATACACATATCTGCTTAAATCATCTGTGAAGGTGAGAAAATACCGATACCCGCCGCGAGCCTCAATATTCATCGGACCACATACATCAGTATGTATGATTTCCAACAAATCTGTTGCTCTCTCCATAGTTCCGGAGAACGGCGTTTTAGTCATCTTGCCCATAAGTCATGGCTCGCAAGTACCAAGTGATTCATAATCAAGTGAATCCAAAAGTCCACCAGTTTGGAGTTTCTTCATGCGCTTTATACCAATATGACCCAAACGGCAGTGCCAAAAATAAGTTGCACTATCATTACCAACTCTGCATCTTTTGGCTTCAACATTATGAATATGTGTATCACTACTATCGAGATTCAACAAAAATAGACCACTCTTTAAGGGTGCATGACCATAAAAGATATTACTCATATAAATAGAACAACCATTATTCTCAGATTTAAATGAATAACCATCTCGCATCAAACAAGATCTAGATATAATGTTCATGCTTAACGCTAGCACCAAATAACAATTATTTAGGTCTAAAACTAATCCCGGAGGTAGATGTAGAGGTAGCGTGGCGACGACGATCACATTGACTTTGAAACCATTTCGCACGCGCATCGTCACCTCATCCTTAGCCAGTCTTCGCTTAATCTGTAGTCCATGTTTCGAGTTGCAAATATTAGCAACAGAACCAGTATCAAATACTCAGGTGCTACTACGAGCTCTGGTAAGATACACATCAATAACATGTATATCACATATACCTTTGTTCACCTTGCCATCCTTCTTGTCCGCCAAATACTTGGTGCAGTTCTGCTTCCAGTGACCAGTCTGTTTACAGTAGAAGCACTTAGTCTCAGGCTTAGCTCCAGACTTGGGTTTCTTCTCCTGAGTAGCAACTTGTTTGCTGTTCTTCTTGAAGTTCCCCTTCTTCTTCCCTTTGCCCTTTTTCTTGAAACTGGTGGTCTTGTTGACCATCAACACTTGATGCTCCTTTCGTATTTCTACCTCCGCTGCCTATAGCATTGCGAAGAGCTCGGAAATTGTCTTGTTCATCCCTTGCATATTATAGTTCATCACGAAGCTTTTGTAGCTTGGTGGCGGTGATTGAAAAACTTTGTCAATGACACTATCAACAAGAAGATTAACTCCCAGTTGAGTCAAGTGATTATGATACCCAGACATTTTGAGTATATGTTCACTGACAGAACTATTCTCCTCCATCTTGCAGCTATAGAACTTATTAGAGACTTCATATCTCTCAATCCGGGCATTTGCTTGAAATATTAACTTCAACTCCTGGAACATCGCATATGCTCCATGATGTTCAAAACGTTGTTGAAGTCCCGGTTCTAAGCCGTAAAGCATGGCACACAGAACTATCGAGTAGTCATCAGCTTTACTTTGCCAGACGTTCTTAACGTCATTAGCAGCATCTGTAGCAGGCCTGGCACCCAGCGGTGCTTCTAGAACGTAATTCTTATGTGCAACAATGAGGATAATCCTCAAGTTATGGACCCAGTCCGTGTAATTGCTACCATCATTTTTCAACTTTGCTTTCTCAAGGAACGCATTAAAATTCAACGGAACAACATCACGGGCCATCTATCTACAATCAACATAGACAAGCAAAATACTATCAGGTACTAAGTTCATGATAAATACAAGTTCAATTAATCATACTAGTCATCAACCCGTGGGCCTGCACGGGCTAGATATTTTGTGAAACATAAACATAAAATTAATCCAACGACATACATGTGTGATGTGTGATGGGAAACAATATTGGATTGAAATATAGGAAATTTTTAGTCTAATATTACTTCTGAAAAATGGTTAGTTTCACATTGGTAATACTTATAGGAAAAAATATTAAATGTCTTTATTTACTTCCAAATAATTTGGTTCATGTGTCTTTATATTTTAGCATTGCAAGCTTTAATTTTTTATTTTTGTGCCTAATATTGTGATCTTAAAGATGGTAGGAATCACAACAACATCGGGATTATAAAATTTTATAATTAGGCACCCATAACTTCTAAATACAATATGAATGAACTAACCTCATATCACACTAAAACAAAGTCTATAAGCAATATATTTGTTCAAAGTGGGTAAAAATAGTTCATCAAGAAATATGTAATATTTGCTTAATAAACTCACTTACATATTTAGTGAGCTCAGTTTCATTTATTTATATGTCCGTCAAGCATACACTGTTTTACTATCATTTTTATTAGTAAACTTACATGAGCAATTCAATTCGAATACACATTCCCTTAAAAAATATATCTTACACCAGCACAGATCACATAGTTCACCAAAGTAACGTGTAAGCATTATTATTATTTTCAAACTCATGTAAGCATTATTTGAAACAACTTTTGTAGCAGTCAGACTTTTTCTTCTTAGCATGTCATGGAGGTTTGCTTCGCTCTTCCTTCTGTTCTCCGCCGCAATGGAACTGAACAGTGTAATATATATAGACAGTAATTGTCAACCCAAAATTGGATTACAGTTCACCGGATAGTCATGATGCAACAAATAATTAGAGGGAAGGTATATCTGAATGAGTAACAGTAATCATGTATGCATACTATTGTTGATGTAAATCATTTTGCCGCCATGAATGATCAAAATTAAAACCTCTAAAATTGGCAACATCAATCCATCGACGAACAACATATCAAACTTTTCTGAGACTATATTACTTGCTGAATCTTTAAATATTTCTACAACGAAAATATAACATGACATCAAAAAGTGAGTTGGACAATCATCTTTCTAGCCTACTGCTGTTAAACAACTACAGAAATATGTCCATCCCGTCAAAAAGTGAGTTGGACAATCATTTTTCTGAACATATATTCCATGGCAAATAAAACTGAAGATTTTGAGGTTTCCTTAGCATGGAAAAAATTATATGTGCGACGTTCGTGTAATTGTAGCCATCATCTAGTTGTCTGGTCATACAGAAACTGTAATGCAAACTTGAATAAACTGAGCAATATAGATTATGTTACAGGCCTGAAGATAAAGGTTGATCTTGAATGCACAACATATTTCAGTACCTACTTTAGATAATAGTTGCACAAATAGAGTAGCTTTGTGCGCAAGACAAATCTTGAGCACGGTCCATGGGATTATATGCAAACCAATAGCTCCTAGAATGATGGTTTCACATGGTTACAAAATGTGGAAGCAAGGACGGGAGTAATTTACAGGAAAAATATAAAGTACGTTTGATACTGCTATGAAAAACTGAACTACTATAGGACTACACGATCCCATCATGTAGATTTGAAAACTGGCAAATATAATTTGGTAATTAGAAAGGACACTCGTGAAAAGCTTTGCATAGTTCTAAAACGTATGGGGATGATGGATTGGAAAATTGGAGAAGTTGAGAACTAAGAATCGATTACTACAATTTAGAAGTGATTTGATAGTTAAGAAAGAATTGGCTAATTTGGCGCAAGATAAGAAAACTAAATATTAAGACTAACATACAAGTAAGTAGTTACAAACAAACAACTTTGCTACTGGCCTAGTGCACCCTATAGTAACATCAAGTTATCTTTACAGTATTCTATAGCAACTCCAGGAAAATCCAACCATTCATATAAAATATTATACTACAAAAAGGTTAACTTACACCGAATCTATATCTGATATATTTGCTGAAGACATGACGTGCCATAAGAAAATAACTTATTTGCTTCACAGGAGACCAATTGTCATTGTACTATCAAAATATCAGTAAAGGTTCAGATGCATATCTTAGTAGGGAGATAGGAAAATCACATGTACAGCTTAACTTGAAGTGTGACTTGATCTGCACATTTCAAACTGGTATCTACCAATGCATATTTGTGTACTTTTTACATGAGATGGTTGAGGGGGGTAGTAATTCCCATAAAACAGAAAAAGGTAAGCCGTTCTGCTTGCAGGAACCAATAAATTTGCTCCAACTGTAGTACACCTTTAAAATTCTCATCGTGCTCATCAAACATGGCTTGAATATGTTTTTTTAATGAGAAGAGAGAGATATTACTTAATAACATGAAACAAACCCATGGGGAAAATCGAGATTTCAAAAGTGGACACCGCACTACAGGGCGTTTTCAGGTTGTTGTACTAATGTCACACGTCAATTGTGACGATGTGCACGCGGATGCAAGCCAAAATCAGATGGTAAATACTGTGTCACACTAGGAAGGCTGAGGGGAAAGGTTCACTTTCTAGAAATTCCGTTCAAAAATTAGTACAATAACTGACCATTAAGTCCCATCAATTCTCACCCCTTCGTCCACCACAACGCCATCTGTACTGCAAGATTGACACAATATAACCAATCATTCCTACTGAAGCGTAAGGCGCACCCTAATAATCTGATTGATCAACTTTCCGTTGCTTACTCAATTTCATTGAAAGAACACAACTTAAAACCAATTTGGAAAATCATTGCTTTGTCCAGGCTGTGAAATCCAAAAAATGGAAATCAAGCTTTTCAGAACTCATGTCCAGGGAACAACACGAAACATCTGCTCATGACCTTTTATAGATGAAACATTACAGGTAAAGCCGAATTGTTGGAAAATGAAGCAAAGGATTTAGACTGACTGAGTTGTCTGTTTAGTTGGGACAAAAGTGGTGAATGACAAAATTGAAAAGTTTGAGGGAAGATATCACTCCCTCTGATTTGCAGTGATCTATTTGTACTTTTTGTAGCCACTGGATGAGGTACAAAGGAGAATCAGTTTTAGTTTGATCAATAATGTGACCATACATGACTTGGTGGTAACTAAAATCATTTATTAGTTCAAGATAAAGACTATAAATCCTATTTGCGATCTATACAGAAATATTAGATTAGTTGTAAGTTTGCGCACAAAAATTTATTGGGAGCTTTTGTAGAGTATTGTTCGATGATGAAATAGATTTAGTGGCATGCGTATACACTATTTTGCTGCGTAAAATGGAACACATAGATCCACTAATTTCGTGAAAGCAGATTTAGCTGATACTAATCTGGATCATTATCAATTACACAACCCCATTGCCATAAATATTAGAATCGCCAAAGGGGCTCTCTGGTATTCCTGGTTGAAAATGTCTAACGTATCATATTTTTTATACGTCACAACTGTAAAATCTTAATTATGGAACTACAAAGGAAATATCATACATATTATTAAAACAGACCAAGGAAATATGGATTCCATAGTTACCACAGGAAATTGTGCATGAGCAACAATGTTAAATTCTTAGTACAAATCTGCCAAAAATGTACAGTTTAACAGCCTGAATTGAGAGAAATCTTGGAAGTTGGTCAATCTTATATATATGGAAAAATATTCATGGTCCAGGCATCATACCTTGTCTTAATACCGGAAGAAAGAGCTATTAGTTTTACCATGCAGATAATCTGATATTTGGACAACATCTATATCTTCTCCAGAGTAATAATATTTTGCAAAGCTTCCTATCAACTTCAAAGTGAACTGGTTAGCCGTTGGATGATTTGAAGACGTAGAGAACACACGTTGGGTGCAGTGTACCATTGAATTTGATGTAGACCATCCAAGCTTATCCTCCTTTACTCCCTAGAAGGCATACTCTAGTCAAGAGCAGTCCAAAAATACATGTACACAACCAAAACTTCTTGATGACAGTATGCACGAAGTGGATTTAGTGGGGGTTCTGTGATGAAATCAACATGATAGAAAACATGGGATTTGATGTTTACACGATTACTTGCCTGCAAAGTAGGGGTAAGATTAGTGGGAGATTAACACGAGTAGGGTTGGGGACATGAATCACCATGCTGCCAATCAATCAGATCGATTTGGAAGGTTCTCGAACCCGTCCATACCTAATTACGCAGCTACCGTGAGATCCGTGCTTCCTTGACTGTTGACGACGATGAACCTTCCAGATCGGGGAGGATATGGGTCATTTTCTTCCAGATCGATTGCAGCACGATGAACCTTCTTCAAGTCCACGACAGGAAAATGATAGAGGAGAGGAGACATGTAGAAGCGGGGGAAGAGGAAAGGCGGCGATAGGCTCGCTCGACAAAGTGCCAATGGGTTGTGTAGAGGAGATTGAGATGTGTTTTTTCCTTCTGCGTATATCACACGGAAGGAGGTTTCTCCATGTGGAATAGGTGGGGAGGACACCATGAAGTATACTCATCTCTTTTTTTTTGCAAGGGATAGTATACTTATCTAACGGCTATAATTAAGGACGCGGATTTAGTGAACATGGGTGCGCGCGCACCCTTTATGAATAGCCAATTCAAAAAAATGCTAGCAAAAATCAAAAAAATCTGAATTTATTTTTTTAATATACATAGTCAACCGGTATACTCGCATATGAAGTTTCACGAAGAAATCACATCCGTGATAATCTTGGCAAAAATGACAAAATCGAAGGTAATCGAAGCTATATTAAAAAACACTGTTTAATGAATAGTATGGTCGCATTTGTATTTTCTTCACTAAGAATACCACAGGTGTAAATACATCATGAAACTTCACACGTGAGTAGGATGATCGTCTAAGGTTCATACGGCAAAATTTTAGAATTTTTTAAATTTTTCTAGTATTTTTTATGAATTTACTATTCATGTGGGTGCGCGCGCACCCATGTTCACCTTTGTATTTTCGCTATAATTAATTAGTATATAGATCAAACGGACAATTACCTTAGTTTTCTAGGATTAAACGTGGAGTCTCGATTAGTGCTTCCAATTAGTAAATATAAGATTGTCGGTGTCAAAACTGGTGGATCTCGGGGAGGGGGTCCCGAACTGTGCGTCTAAGGCGGATGGTAACAGGAGGCAGGGGACATGATGTTTACCCAGGTTCGGGCCCTTTTGATGGAGGTAATACCCTACGTCCTGCTTGATTGATCTTGATGATATGAGTATTACAAGAGTTGATCTACCACGAGATCGTAGAGGCTAAACCCTAGAAGCTAGACTATGGTATGATTGTTGTTGTCCTACGGGCTAAACCCTCCGGTTTATATAGACACCGGAGGGGGCTAGGGTTACACAGAGTCGGTTACAAGGGAGGAGATCTACATATTCATATTGCCAAGCTTGCCTTCCACACCAAGGAAAGTCCCATCCGGACACGGGACGAAGTCTTCAATCTTGTATCTTCATAGTCCAACAGTCCGGCCAAAGGATATAGTCCGGCTGTCCGGAGACCCCCTAATCCAGGACTCCCTCAGTAGCCCCTGAACCAGGCTTCAATGACGATGAGTCCGGTGCCCAGATTTGTCTTTGGCATTGCAAGGCGGGTTCCTCCTCCGAATACTCCATAGAAGATTTTGAACACAAGGATAGTGTCCGGCTCTGCAAAACAAGTTCCGCATACCACCGTAGAGAGAATAATATTTCCACAAATCTAATCTGCTGACATGTTTAGCAACATGACATTATGTCATGGCCCGGTCTTTATTCGAACCGTTTTTCTCAACCAGCATTGCACATATCGCAAGGAGGTTTTCTTGACATATCTTGTCAAAGCAGAGATCATGTCCCCCTTATTACGGGATTCTCATCAATACGGACGTGGGTAACCCAATCGTTCCCGTTGGTATGACTCCTCGATTTTAGGCAAGTCCCAAACGGCCACGAGGAGGACGCTTGATATTCACCCTCTTTATAAAGAGGCCAAGACTTGTCCTTTTTCCCTCTCGTGCTCAATCGAATCCCTCCCCCGCCTCGAGTTCCAACACCCAAGGCTCAGGTCAGGCGCTTCGGACCTTCAACCATGTCCGGATCCAACCTCCAAGGTCAGTGGATGCCTTCCTCTGTCACAGAGGAAGACATCAAGAAGCTAAGAGAGGCCAGGTATTCGACCCTCGAAATCTCTCACAGGCTGCCTGCTCGAGGGCAGGTCATTCCCACTCCCGAACCCGGCGAGAGCGTTGTATTTATCTCTCACTTCCTCCGAGGGCTAGGCCTCGCTCTGGATCCCTTTGTTAGGGGGCTCATGTTCTATTATGGGCTGAATTTCCACGACCTGGCCCCGGATTCTCTCCTTCACATCTCGTTGTTCATCGTCGTGTGTGAGGCCTTCCTCCGCATTACCCCACACTTCGTCCTGTGGCTCAAGACTTTCAATGTGAAGCCGAAGATCATCGAGGGGTGACACGCAGAGTGCGGAGGTGCCTTGATGTAACGCCCTCGATATGGCTATATCTCCCACGTGTCGAAGCACGACTTAGAGGCATAACCGCATTGAAAGCAATGTCGCAAGTGAGGTAATCTTCACACAACCCATGTAATACATAAGGGAAAGAGAAACATAGTTTTCTTACAATCGCCACTTCACACAATTACATGAATAAAGCATTACATCATCCAGATACAATCAAGGTCCGACTACGGAACCAAAATAAAAGAATAACCCCAAATGCGACAAGGTCGCCGATCGACCCCAACTGGGCTCCACTACTGATCAACTAGAACGAAACAACACAAAGGACAAGATCTTCATCGAGCTCCTCCTGAGCTTGGTTGCGTCAACTGCACGGTCTCATCGGCACCTGCAAGCTAGTTTGGAAGTATCTGTGAGCCACGGGGACTCAGCAATCTCGCACCCTCGCGATCAAGACTATTTAAGCTTATGGGTAAGGTAAAGGTATGAGGTGGAGCTGCAGCAAGCGACTAGCATATATGGTGGCTAACATACGCAAATGAGAGCGAGAAGAGAAGGCAAAGCACGGTCGATAAAAGTATGATCAAGAAGTGATCCTAAAACAACCTACGTCAAGCATAACTCCAACACCGTGTTCGCTTCCCGGACTCCGCCGGAAAGAGACCATCACGGTTACACACGCAGTTGACTCATTTTAATTAAGTTAAGGTTCAAGTTATCTACAACTGGACGTTAACAAATTCCCATCTGCCCATAACCGCGGGCACGGCTTTCGAAAGTTCAAAACCCTGCAGGGGTGTCCCAACTTAGCCCATCACAAGCTCTCACGGTCAACGAAGGAATAGACCTCCTCCCGAGACATTCCGATCAGACTCGGTATCCCGGTTCTATAAGACATTTCGACAGGGTAAAACTAAACCAGCAACACCGGCCGAATGTGCCGACAAATCCCGATAGGAGCTGCACATATCTCTTTCTCAGGGCACACTGGATCGTCCAAACTTTCGGTAGGCCAGCCCAGAGTTGCCCCTGGTGGCCACCGGCGGCTGACAAATTGGACCAACACTCAGAGGAGCACTGGCCCGGGGGGGTAAAATAATGATGACCCTCAGGAGCGCGACTCCCAAGGGAAAAGAAAAGGCTAGGTAGCAAATGGTAAAACCAATGTTAGGCATTGCTGGAAGAGCTTTACTTAAGGCGAACTGTCAAGGGGTTCCCATAATATCCCAACCGCGTAAGGAACGCAAAATCCGGGAACATAACACCGATATGACGGAAACTAGGGCGGCAAGAGTGGAACAAAACACCAGGCATAAGGCCGAGCCTTCCACCCTTTACCAAGTATATAGATGCATTAATTAAATAATATATATTATGATATCCCAACAAGTAAACATGTTTCAACAAGGAACAAACTTCAATCTTCACCTGCAACTAACAACGCTATAAGAGGGGCTGAGCAAAGCGGTAACATAGCCAAACAACGGTTTGCTAGGACAAGGTGGGTTAGAGGCTTGGTTCAACAATATGGGAGGCATGATAAGCAAGTGGTAGGTAACGCAGCTTAGGCATAGCAAAAGAGCGAGCAACTAGCAAGCAAAGATAGAAGTGATTTCGAGGGTATGATCATCTTGCCTGAAATCCCGCAAGGAAGAAGAACGAGTCCAGGAAGAAGACAAACGGACGTAGACGAACGGGTCCTCACAAACGCGACGTTACCGGAACCAACCCGAAGAAGCAAACACCGGAAAGAAACACACAACATAGTAAACAAACCACACATGAACATGGTATGATATGCGGGATGCGGTATCCGATGCATATGCATGATTGGACAAGGAATGCATGAACCTGGCCTCAACTTGGAAATCCAAGAGTGCACTGGAAAGGTGAGATGAAATCGCTTGAAAATGATATAAAGATCACCGGAATCGGAGTTACGGTTTGAAAATGGCAAGCAATTCAAATATGACTCCGGTCTGCGATTAACAGCAAGTAGCCATCTAAATGCAACAAGATGAACATGCTGCAGCACCCAAACATGGCAACAAAATACATGGCAGGGATCCACTCATAATGCTTAACAAAAGATGAACACTGAGCTACGGCCAATTCATCCATTAACAGGTTCAAACAAGCACGGCAAAAATGCAAACGATAACAGGTTTCGGACTTAGTTAAATTAACACAAGCCTGGAATTTCAGATCAGGTAGCACACTTTGGAGCATGAAAACTATATGCTACAGGACCTGAACATGGCAAAGTAAAGCATGGCATGGAGCTACTCAAAGAGCTTAACAAAAGTCCCTTAGTGACCTTGAGCCAAAAGGGATCAGAAAATACATTAGCAAGCATTTGAACATGGCAAAACATAATCAGTTCTCATACTTAGTGAAAACTGGAGCATGCTGAAACAGATATCAAGTAGGCATGTTTACGAGCTCGATGCACTCACTACAGAGCAATTCATGACAATCTAAGCATACACCCATCAAGAATACACAAAATACAAGCTAGACATGGAAAGTACAATAGCATAGCATGCACGGATCAACTACAACATCATCGGCAAAATCGCTAACAAGTAGACAATCTGCCCAGATTCACGAAATAGCAAAAGTAGAGCTCGATTGACTCAAGCTAGCGTGCTCCATAGTTGCAAACAAAGGCATGGATGGATAGAGCACAACAAGATTAACAAAACATCCTTACTGATCATCCTCAAAAGAGGCACGGATCACTAGGAAACAACATGAACATATGGCATAATGAGATAAACAGATCAAGGACTTAGTGGAAATGCTAAGTCCCTGAAATCAGCATTACCAAGTGTCTCACTTTGCAAGCTTGTGCTAGTCACCACACGCATCATAAAAATACATGGGTTGCACCTCTGGAAAGACGGCAAAACCCTTAACAAAACATATGTAGATCTCAGGGGCATATCATGCACACAATAATCATGGCAAAAATGACAAATACCTAAAGGGAGCAGCAGATCTGACAATTATCTCAAGTAGCACTCTTCTAACAGCATTTCGGGCATCAAGATGAACTCAAATAAAAATGATGCAATGATATGAAATGATGTACTCTCTAAGACGAACATTTTGATATGCTATATGCATGAATCGGAGCTATGGATGCAAAGTTACGAGGCGATGAACAAAGGCATATGAATCTGGGAATCTCGGGGACTTGGTGAAATATAACCTCACGAAAAAACTGGACGGAGAAGACCCGGGACGGAGGGATCCGGGAACCACGGCGCGTGTTTGGATCGGGGGACGGGTGGATCTCATCCACCCGCCCAGATCCGGTTGAGGGGCGGACTCCGGCGAGGTAGGTGGCCGGCGACGAGCAAGCGCGGCGGCGGCACGGAGGCAGGCGGGGCGAGCTCGCCGGTGGGAGGCGCATGGCGGCGGAGGAAGCAGCGGTCGGCGGCCGGAGTGACAGCGGGGAGCGACGGAGCTCGCCGCGGGATCCGACGACAGGAGGTTGGCCTCGAGCTGCGCGGGGTCGCCGGCAGGAGGAACTCCGGCGGAGCAACGACGAAGGCGGCCGGCGGAGGACGGCCAGGGGCGGCGCCGGCGAGAAGACGGCGACGGCGGACGGAGGAACAAGACGCGGGCACGGCCGAGCGGCGGCTCGATGCGATTGGGCCCGGTCGCGCCCGGGGCAGGACGGCCTCGGGCCCGCAGGGCCGCGGCGGCGCGCTGCGGAGAGAGAGGGCGTGGCGCGGGTGAGCTGGCGCGATCTGATTGGCTCACGGCGGCGGCGGGGTGACGTGGCGACGCCTCATTCGCCGGAGTGACGCATCCAGCGGGGCGGACATTGTCCGGCGCGGTGGGAGATTTTGTCCGGGTGCGAGGAGGACGAAGCTAGGGTTAGATCTGCGCGAGGATTTCGGAGGGAGACACATATTTATAGGTAGAGGGAGCTAGGAGAGTCCAAATGAGGTGCGGTTTTCGGCCACGCGATCGTGATCGAACGACCGAGATGATGGAGGAGGTTTAGGTGGGTTTTGGGCCACTTTGGAAGGGTGTTGGGCTGCAACACACACGAGGCCTTTTCGGTCCCTCGGTTAACCGTTGGAGTATCAAACGAAGTCCAAATGGTACGAAACTTGACAGGCGGTCTACCGGTAGTAAACCAAGGCCTCTTGGAAAGTCTCGGTCCAATCCGGAAATGTTTAATCCCCACACATGAAAGAAAGGTAGAAATGACCACCGTAGGAGAACGGAGCGCCGGAATGCAAAACGGACAACGGGGAAAATGCTCGGATGCATGAGACAAACATGTATGCAAATGAAATGCACATGATGACATGATATGCAATGCATGACACGCAAGCAATGACAAGGCAACAACAACGAATAACTGGACGACACCTGGCACATCGGTCTCGGGGCGTTACAAACACTCCACCACTACGAGAGGATCTCGTCCCGAGATCTAGAATGCACCGAAGGGAAAACAGAAGAGAAAGAGAAGAGGTAAAACTAAGTTGCTCCTTGACAAATGAGATGAAACCAAAGACCTTGCGAGGTTGAACAAATTGAAAGACAGAACAGCGAAGATGAACAAAGTTGAAAACACTCCGTTGAAAAGAGAGACAAGGAAGAACAAATTCGAACAGCACTCCGGTTGGAAATGGAGGTACAGAATATGAGCTTTGCAAAATGAAAGCACTTGGATGAGACTCCGGTTAGAAGGGGAATAATAGAGACAACACTCCGGTTAAAACAAGATAGAGAAGGAATAAGACTGATATAATTTGGACAACACTTCGACTGTAAATGGAAGGAATTGAACAAGATCTTGACAAACAAGATGATGGGTCGAAGAGAGCAGCATCACAATGCCTCCGGAAGAAAGAAATAGATGATAGATAAATGAAAAAGAAGGAATTGAGAAGAAAAGACAACTTCTGCTACAAAAGAGCTTGAAAAGGCATCTTTAGGAGAAGGGTTGAACGAAGTTGTTGGAAAACCAGCAACGAAAAGGATAAGCTTGATATGGACTTATAGGAGACATCTCAAAATTATGAGGTTACAACTTGCCACTCATGAAAAAGAATTGGATTGTTATGAACAAGGAGACGAGAAAATATTTCACCGAGAGGGTAAAAGAAGGACTTGGGTCACTTATAATCACCATAATTAGCAACACCCCTTAGGGAAGGCTTTAAGGTGAAATATAACCCAAGATAATTCCAATGACGAAATTAATGGATTTAAAATATCCCATTCTTAACAACATGTGAATCGTGAAAACATGAACTCAAATTATCAAGAATGGCATAATACCACCTTCAATAATACGGAAGAAAGAATTGCACTCCGGAGTGCAAGATGGAGAATGCTTGAGCTCCTCTGAAAAGAATCTCAATGACCATTTCGAGAAGGAATTAAATCCTTGATGAACCATCATGTAGAGCCTCCATGAAGAACTCCGGTAATAAAAGAATGACCAATCGAAAGGAAAGAGAAGTTGAAAACATAAGGTGAATCCTTGCAATGATTAGATGGATCTCCATGGTGATATAATTGAAAGAGGTTGGAACTCCGAGAAAAGAGAAGATGAAACCAACGAAACTGAGAATTTGATAAGCCTCCGAAATAGGAAATTAAACATTTGGGTGAATCAATAATAAGAATTATGTTATGCTCATCCTTCATCAATTAAATTGATGACAAGCAACGGATTTGGCATACTACTTATACTCGTAGAAAGGATGAAGATAGATATAGCACAAACTTAATGGACCACCGGTAGGATTGAAACAAGGAATGAATTGATATGATGAAGAAGGAAGAGAACGCTTGAGCAACCACCGTAAGAATTGAAAAGAACGATGAGAAGATAGAGAAACACCGGGTAAGAATTAGCAAATGAATGAAGAAGCTTGAGAGAATTTAGATACAAGAGAACAAGGAGATCACGAACTGATTGAAGATCACTAGCACGAAGGACCGGTAAAATAGGAGAATGATAACTGACAGCTGAGAATGAATAAACCTGAAATGATGGACTCTGGGTAATCAAACTGAGAAGACTGTTGAATTGCTCCGGATAGATGAAAAGAATTCTCACAATCAAAACAATTATGAGAGGATGGCAACAAGCTAGAATCACGAATCTTGAAGAGAATGGAGCAAGATTAAAGAGAAACTCTTCTTCGGTCTTCAAAATCCGAGAATGATGATGAGAAACACCACCATGAATAATTTAGACACTCCGGGAGAATCAAAAGCGAAGAGGTTGAGCCAACTATGAAAAGCATTTGAAAGATCTTGGAGAAATACATTTGACTGATGATAATTCATTTTACATCAAACTTTGACAAGAAATTTGAGGATATCTCCGGGAAATAAGAAGAGTCGGGTAAGATCCTGGGAATAGACCTGTGGGTTAGGGGCCACTGAAAATAAAACACCGTTGAAATGATTTAAAAGAGAGGCTGCACTGGTTGAATTAAAAGGCTTGAATGGGATAACAACCTCGAAATAGGTTGAACGAAAGCAGAGTGGAAAACACGAATCATCGAGATATCTTGAGCACTCTGGAACAATAGAATAGCGAGAGGTGAACGATTAAGAATTGCACCGGCATGAGAAAGCCTTGAAATACGGAAAAGAATATGATCAACACAGAAAGCTTGAATTGAATCCACCAGAGAAGAAAAGAATGGAGAATGATGAACTTGAATCTCCGTTAGAATCTTCATGAGAAACACCGGATAAGAATGAAGAGACTTCCATCGATAAAATGAATAGTTGATTAAGAAATATGAGTCCTTGAGGAAAAAGGGTGGGTGGGCGGTAAAAACAAAGGCAACTTGGAGACGGATGAAACAAACACCGTTGAGAAGAACTGATACTTGATCTTGCGGTTGTTGAAATGATCGGATCCACTTGAAGAGAAGCACACCGGTTAAAAAGGATTGACATGACAATCTCCATTATCATGAAGGATTAGTATTCGCATCGGAGTATGAGAACACCATTTGGGGAAGGTATGGAATCAACATTTGACTTCGAAGCAACTCGAATACCACAACTCAAAACAAAACAAAGGATTGGCTTGGCGGAATCAGCCGGAACACACATATGATAGAGATTTCGTCCAAATTTTTCGTGGTGGGGCCTACACGGGCTCGATCGTACAGCACCATCATGTACAAGGCAGTGCACATGACATACGAAGCGTCCCCGAGTCGGCATAGCCAAGGACTCTTTAAGACACAACGAGACCACTGTAAAACCGACCGTGAATAGGCGGACCACTAGACGTCAAACCCCAATTTCATATCATACATCCATCGGAAAGATATCCTAAGAGATACTTGAATTCCCACCTATGAAACTCCCGAACCTTTCCGGTTATGCAAACAGGTGTTGGGGATACAGGGGAAGCATAATATCTCACCCAAATCTAGCAAATCCTACATCCAGCTGTATCCATCCTTCAACACATAACCAAGAAACCTTCGGAAATCGTCTACCTCAACCTTTGAAAAGCATTCCTTATACAAGTTAGCGATACTCCCGAACTCCCGCCCCAGTACTGGGTGGCGTCGAGGTTATCTCACCAACGAACTGCATAAAAGAGATTTTCGATGTCGGCGTACTAAACTCAGGTATTCCAGAACTGCAACGATAAAATTATCCGATCAACTCGGACTACTCCACTAAATCCTTGATCAAAATTTTATGACTCGATCAACATCCTCGCGAGCTCTAACTTCCCCGGGACATCTTCACTTAAACCCCTTCGCTAGGCATCCGTAGCTCGCTTCTACATCATGAAGAGTAAATGGATGTCTCTTGTCTAATCTCGTGTTCATATCCAAGACATGCCGTGTGGCAAGCTATGGCGAGACATCCCTCAGAGATAGACGTCAATCACATATCGTAGCTCTACTTATTGCATAAAATTTCCGTTAGGAGAATCTGGAGGCAAAGAATGAGCAATCTATAAGATCTACCAGACGTTCAGGTTTGTCGGAGTGAATGCCTGTAGTTGATCCGTGCATGCTATGATATGTTCTTGCCATGTCTAGCTTGTATTTTGTGTATTCTTGATGGGTGTATGCTTAGATTGTCATGACTTGCTCTGTAGTGAGTGCATCGAGCTCGTAAACATGCCTACTTGATATCTGTTTCAGCATGCTCCAGTTTTCACTAAGTCTGTGATCTGATTATGTTTTTGCCATGTTCACATGCTTGCAAATGTATTTTCTGATCCCTTTTGGCTCAAGGTCACTAAGGGACTTTTGTTAAGCTCTTTGAGTAGCTCCATGCCATGCTTTACTTTGCCATGTTCAGGTCCTGTAGCATATAGTTTTCATGCTCCAAAGTGCTCCTGATCTGAAATTCCAGGCCTTGTGTTAATTTCACTAAGTCTGAAACGTTTACCAAATGCTTCTTTGCCATGGCTTCGTGTTCGAAACTGATTTAACATGGATGAATGGACACTGTTAACGCACACGCCTAGTGTAACGCCCTCGATGCGGCTATATCTCCCACGTGTCGAAGCACGACTTAGAGGCATAACCGCATTGAAAGCAATGTCGCAAGTGAGGTAATCTTCACACAACCCATGTAATACATAAGGGAAAGAGATACATAGTTGGCTTACAATCGCCACTTCACACAATTACATGAATAAAGCATTACATCATCCAGATACAATCAAGGTCCAACTACGGAACCAAAATAAAAGAAGAACCCCAAATGCGACAAGTCCCCGATCGACCCCAACTGGGCTCCACTACTGATCAACTAGAAACGAAACAAGACAAAGGACAAGATCTTCATCGAGCTCCTCCTGAGCTTGGTTGCCATCTGCACGGACTCATCGGCACCTGCAAGCTGTTTTGGAAGTATCGTGAGTCACGGGGACTCAGCAATCTTCACACCTCGCGATCAAAACTATTTAACTTTGGTCTCCATAATGAGCCAGCAAGCATTCCTGTGTCAAATCATCCACTACTATATACCATCGAGCATACCGCATCACCGCATAATCATACCACCCGGTTACATGAACGAACGATGATGGTTGTTTACTATGTTGTTTGCTTCCTTCCGGTGTTGCTTCTTCGGGTTAGTTCCGATAACATCACGTTTATGAGGATCCGTTCGTCTACGTCCGTTTTTCTTCTTCATGGACTCGTTCTTCTTCCTTGCGGGATTTCAGGCAAGATGACCATACCCTCGAAATCACTTCTATCTTTGCTTGCTAGTTGCTCGCTCTTTTGCTATGCCGCGATACCTACCACTTGCTATATCATGCCTCCCATATTGCCATGTCAAACCTCTAACCCACCTTTCCTAGCAAACCGTTGTTTGGCTATGTTACCGCTTTGCTCAGCCTCTCTTATAGCGTTGTTAGTTGCAGGTGAAGATGAAGTTTGTTCCGTGTTGGAACATGGATATTGTTGGGATATCACAATATATCTTATTTAGTTAATGCATCTATATACTTGGTAAAGGGTGGAAGGCTCGGCCTTATGCCTGGTGTTTTGTTCCACTCTTGCCGCCCTAGTTTCCGTCATACCGGTGTTATGTTCCTTTATTTTGCGTTCCTTACACGGTTGGGTTATAATGGGAACCCCTTGACAGTTCACCTTGAATAAAACTCCTCCAGCAAGGCCCAACCTTGGTTTTACCATTTGCCACCTAGCTTTTTTCCCTTGGGTTCTGCAGACTCAAGGGTCATCTTTATTTTACCCCCTCCCCGGGCCAGTGCTTGTCTAAGTGTTGGTCCGAACCTGTCAGCAACCGGTGGCCACCAGGGGCAACTCTGGGCTGGCCTACCGGAATCTTGAACAATCCGATGTTGCCCTGAGAACGAGATATGTGCAGCTCCTATCAGGATGTCGGCACATCGGGCGGCTTTGCTAGTCTTGTTTTACCATTGTCGAAATGTCTTGTAACCGGGATTCCGAGTCTGATCGGGTCTTCCTGGGAGAAGGAATGTCCTTCTTTGACCGTGAGAGCTTGTGATGGGCTAAGTTGGGACACCCCTACAGGGTTTTGAACTTCCGAAAGCCGTGCCCATGGTTATGGGCAGATGGGAATTTGTTAATGTCCGGTTGTAGAAAACCTGACACTTAACTTAATTAAAATGCATCAACCGCGTGTGTAGCCGTGATGGTCTCTTCTCGGCTGGGTCCGGGAAGTGAACACGGTGTTGGAGTTATGCTTGAACGTAAGTAGTTTCAGGATCACTTGTTGATCACTTCTAGTTCACGACCGTGCTTTGCTTCTCTTCTCGCTCTCTTTTGCGTAAGTTAGCCACCATATATGCTAGTGCTTGCTGCAGCTCCACCTCACTACCTTTTCCCTACCCATAAGCTTAAATAGTCTTGATCGTGAGGGTGTGAGATTGCTGAGTCCCCGTGACTCACTGATTACTTCCAAAACCAGTTGCAGGTGCCGATGATACCGTGCAGGTGACGCAGCCGAGCTCAAGGAGGAGCTCGATGAAGATCGTGTTCGTGGTGTTGTTTCATTTCCAGTTGATTAGTAGTGGAGCCAAGTCGGGCGATCGGGGATCTAGCATTAGGGGTGGTCTTCTTTTATTTTGGTTCCGTAGTCGGACCTTGTTTGTATTCTGGATGTTGTAATGTTATATTCATGTATTGTGTGAAGTGGCGATTGTAAGCCAACTCTTATCTCTTTCTTATTCAGTACATGGGATGTGTAAAGATTACCCCTCTTGCGACATGCCTACAATGTGGTTATGCCTCTAAGTCATGCTCCGACACGTGGGAGATATAGCCGCATCGTGGGTGTTACAATATCCTTCCAACAGACACATGATACGACATGGGGTCTATCTTATGTTTGTTTCCGGCTTATTTTGCAAGCCAATCCTTTGTTTTGTTTTGAGTTGTGGTATTCGAGTTGCTTCAATGTCAAGTGTTGATTCCATACCTTCCCTAAGTGGTGTTCTCATACTTCTAAGTGAATACCAATCCTTCTTGATAATCGAGATTTTCATGTCAATCCTTTTTCAACCGGTGTGTTTCTCTTCTAGTGGATCCGATCATTTCAACATCCGCAAGATCACCTCTCGGATTTCCCAACGTTGTTCATTTCATCTGTTCCCAAGTTGCCTTTGTTTTCCCGCCCACCCACCCTTTTCCTTCAAGGATTCAGATTTCTTAATCAAGCATCCATCTTATTGATGGAAGTTTCTCCATTGTTTTCCTTCATGTTCTTATCCGGTGATTCTCAGGAAGATACTAAGGAAGCTTCAAGTTCATCATTCTTCATTACTTTTTCTTCTTCGGTGGATTCAAGACAAGTTTTCGGTGTTGATCGTATTCCCTTCCTCGCTTCAAGTGCTTTTGTATGCCGGTGTATCTCTTAACCATTCACCTCTCGCTATTCATTTGTTCCGGATTGCCGAAGATATCTCAGAAGATTCACGTTTCCATTCTCGACCAGTTCAAGTTATTTCGAGGTTGTTATCTAATTCAAGCCATTTAATATTACATGCGCATTATCTATTTTAAATCATTCAACGGTGTTTCTCTTGAGTGGGCCCATAACCCACAGGTCTTTTCCCTGGATCTTACCTGACTCTTCTAATCTTTTCCGGAGTTATTCTCAAATTCATTTCAAAGTTTGACGTAAGAATGAATTATCATCAGTCATATGTCTTTCTCCAAGATCCTTCATATGCTTTCATCGTTGGTTCAACCTTTCTAATTTTCATCCCGGAGTATCTCAACAATTCATGGTGGTGTTTTTCATTGTCATTCTCAACACTTGAAGACCGAAGAAGAGTTTCTCTCAAATCTTATCCGTTCTCTCAAGGATTCGTCATTCTAGCTTGATGCCATACTCTCATCATTGTATTCGATTGTCAGAATCCTTTTCACCCATCCGGAGCAATTCAAGATTCTTTTCAGTTTGATTCTCCAAAGACCATCATTTCGGGATTATTCATTCCAGCTTTTAGCTCTCATTCTCCAAATCTTACCGGTGCATCGATCAAATATCCTCTAATCAGTCCATGATCCCTTCGTTCTCTTGTATCTAAACTCTCTCATGTATCTTCGTTCATTTGCTAATTCTTACCGGTGATTCTTCCCTTTACTTCATTTGTTTTTATTCAATTCTTACGGTGGTTCATTCAAGATTTCTTTTCCTTCTTTATCATATCAATTTATTCATTGTTTCTATCCTAGCGGTGGTTCGTTGAAGCCCTTCCCAAGTTTGTGCTATATCTCTCCTTAATCCTTTCCGTTGAGAATAAGTAGTATGCCAAATTCATTGCTTGTCATCAATTTAAATTGTTGAAGGATACGCATAATGTAATTCTTATTCTTGTTTCATCGAGTGAATTCAATTCCTTAGTCTGGAGGCTAATCAAATTCTCGTTTTCAATTGTTCATCTTTCTTTTCCGAAGTTCCAAGTTTCCCGCATTATCTCGTCGCAAAGCTTCATCCAATCATTGCAAGACCCCAATATTATTCTTTCATCCTTCACTTATTTTTTATCATTCTTTCATTACCAGAGTTCTTCATGGAGGTTACATGGTGGTTCATCAAGGATTCCTCTCATTCTTCAATTGTTCGTCAAGAATTCTCTCGAAGCGATGATCCGCCAAGCTATATTCTCAAATAAACATGGTGCTCAACACATGTTTTGTTTTGAGGAGTTCAAGCCTTCTTCATCTTGCATTCCGATGTGCAATTCCTTCTATCTTATCTTTTGAGGTGGTGTTATGTCATTCATGACAATTTGAGTTCGTGTTTCATGATTCAACAGTTGTCAAGAATGGGATAGTTAAACCCATCAATTTCTTCGAGCATGAGCTCTTCTCAATCCATCAATCTCCTCGTTGGAGCTATCTTGGGTTATATTTCACCTAAAGCTTTCCCTAAGGATTGCTGCG